>NW_017216550.1:0-13113 GCF_001704415.2 Capra hircus
ATAAATTTGACCCCATAAAAATTAAACTTTGCTCTGTGAAAGACTTAGTTAAAAGAGTGAAAAGATAAATCAAATACTGAGAGAAAATATTGTCAAACCATGTATCTGGCAAAAGACCAGTATCTAGATATATAAAGAATTCTCAGTACTTCAACAGCAAAAAACACAGAACTATATTAGAAAGTGGGCACAAGACAGTAAAAGGCATTTCACTGAGGAGGATGTTTAGATAGCAAATAAGCACATAAAAAAGTGTTCAACGTTTTTAGCCACTATGAAAAATACAAATTTAAAAGATACCACTACACCCTGAGACTGGTGGACTAAAAATTAGTGGAAACATCAAATGTCGGCAAGGATGCAGAGAAACTGGATTACTCACGTATTATTCATGAGAATGTAAAATGGTACAGCCCCTCTGGAAAAGAGTTTGGCAGATTCTTATATTGTAAAACTAAACATGCATTTACCTCTGTTGTTTGATCACTAAGTCACATCTGACTTTTTGTGACTCCATGGACTGTAGACCACCAGGCAGGCTCCTCTGTCCATGGGATTTCGCAGGTATGAATATTGGAGTGGATTGCCATTCCCTTCTCCAGGGGATCTTCCAGACCCAGGGATCAAACCACATCTCTTGCGTCTACTGCATTGGCAGGTAGATTCTTTACCACTAGCACGGCCTGACCCAGCAATTACCCTCCTGGACCTTAATCCAAGAGATGAAAACTTCTGTCTACATAAAAACCTGTACACAATTGTTCATAGCAGTTTTATTTATAATAACCAGAAACTGAAAACAGCAAAAATGTCCTTCAACAGAATAATTAAACAAATTCTGATCTGTCCATATCATGAAATACTAGTCTGCATTAAAAAGGAATGAATTATTAATATGTGCAACAACTTGGATGGGTCTCTGGGGCATCAAGCCAAGTAAAAAAGTCAATCTCAAAAGGTTGCATATTATTCCAATTATATAACATATTTGAAATGACAAAACTACAGAGATAGGGAATAGATTAGTAGTTGCCAAGGGTTAGCGATGGTGGGAAGAAAAAAGTGGGTATAACTAATTAGAGGTAGCAGGAGGGAGATCTTTGCTGTAATGGACTAATTTTGTACCTTCACTGTGGTGTTGGATACATAAAACCATACAGGAGATAAACTGACCTAGAACTATATATACACACACATTGTGTCAAAGTTCATTTCCTGGCTTAATACTGTACAATGGTTATGTAAGATATAACCCTGAGGCCACAAGGAAACTAAGTGGAAACTAAGTGGAGGGCACACAGGACCCCTCTGTAACATCTTTACAACTTCCTGTAAATCTATAATTATTTAAAAAGTAAAAGTCTAGGGACTTCCTTGGTGGTCCAGTGTTTGAGACTTTTGAGACGCTGCACTTCAAATGCAAGGGGCATGGATTTGATCCCTGGCTGGGGAACGAGGATCCAGCATGCTTCACAGTGCGGCCCAAAAGTAATAAAAATAATTTTTTTTCAAAAAAAGTCTAAAAAACTGTGAACTGTATATGCATTTTGTTTCAACTTTAAAAAAAAAGGTTGAGAGATTTTGTATAAACTTCTGTATTTCTATTTTCTCTTGAAAAGTCCTAAGACATGGAAACCCTGGCCCACATTGCCAGGCTTTTTTTATGTGGGAATTGCTCTCTCTAGCTATCAGAGTCCTCACCAAGGTCCTGGTAGTCGTTTATGCTATGGCCTGCCCCTCCCAAAGGCATTTGAGCTTGTGGGCCTCTGGTCATGCCTTTGTCCCCAACCCTCTGCCTGCCTGAACTTTCACCCATTTCTAACAAGGCCATGCCCCAAATAGGAACTCTGCATGAGAAGCCTCCAGTTCAGGAAAGATACCTCTAGTCCTCACCTTTCTGTTATCAGTTCTGAGCCCTCTCACTCACTAATTCCTAATTTATTTGCTTTGGCCCCACTCCCTCAGCCCTGTTCAGGTTCTTGCCGAATATGGCAAACCTTTAGGATGTTAACTGTACTGCTGGTTTCCTGAACCAGTCAGGGGACACAGGGTGTTTTAAGGTCAGGGCTCTCCTTCCCTACCTGCCTGACTGGGCAGGAAGACTATATACTCTTGAAGTGAGAGTTGAGCATATGTCTGAAAGCTCTCTGAGGCCCTGTTGAGTGGTTTAGCATTCCCTTGCACACAAGGAATGCTCTTTGGCAGGACATAAAGGGCTTCCCCAGTGGCTTCATGAAAAAGAATCCACGTGCAATGCAGGAGACGTGGGAAACATGGGTTCAATTGCTGGGCTGGGAAGATCCCCTGAAGTAGGAAAAGGCAACCCACTCCAGTATTCTTGCCTGGAGAATCCCATGGACAGAGGGGTCTGATGGGCTACAGTTCATAGGTTCACAAATAATCGGATATGATTGAGTGACTGAGCATGCATGCAAAGGACATTTGAAAGCCTTCCTCTCAAAGATGGGGGGCGGAATCCATCCCTGACACAGACTATAAGACATATCTTGCCCCTAGTTTTTTCTCTTCCTTAAAAGTTGTTTAAATTAAAAAATCACACATACTCATATGGAATTCTGGTGACATTATAGAGAAAAATTAAAGGAGCAAAATAATCTGCAACCTCACTACCTCCAGATAATTACTATTAATATATTGATGAATCTCCTTCCAGTCTTTTTTCTGTGTTTACTGAGACACTCCAAAAGAGCGTCACACTCAGTATATCTTGTAGCCTGCCTTTCTCAATCAGATACTGTGAGCGTAGTTCTTTGTCAATAAAAATTCTTACAAAACATTTACATTTGAATGGGACTGTTGGTACTATCTTCCCTTCTCATTTTTCTAAGAAGGGGTCTCACTCCCTCTCTCTCCCCCTCTCCTTCTCTATCTCCTTTTTTCCTTCCCTCTCTCTTTCCTACTCTCACTTTCTCTGACATACTAAGTGAATCAAATTTACAGGGATAAAGGTTTGGGTGGGGGAGCAGTGGGCCTATGGAAGGTGTAGATTGAAGAGGAGACAGTTCGGTGAGTAGAGGTGAAAAGCTGCTCTGGACATCAAAACTGGTCTGCTAAGCAAGCAGAAAGATGAATTGACCCCCCCCCCCCCGCTTTGTGTGTGAGTGAATGGAGCTGGAGCGCTGGGGCCAACAAAGACCACCGTTCTTTTCCATTATGGAGACTCCAGTTTGTGGAAACCCATTTTTCATATAAGAAAAATATATTCCTTTTCTAGGTGACACATATTTAGTCGTTCATTGGCTACATCACCTGAATGAATTGTAACCGGCCCCATCTACCAGACATTTACATGTGCTGGGCACTGTGCTCATCACTCTACATGAGTCTGTGCAGTGGAGGAAAGCATAGTGCTTAAGAGGTGGCCACTGGAAACAGGCTGCCCAAGTTTGATTCTCAGCTCTTTTTTTAAAAAATTTATTTATTATTATTTTTTTTTCTTTTTTTTTTCTTTTTTTAAATTTTAAAATCTTTAATTCTTATATGCATTCCCAACATGAACCCCCCTCCCACCTCCCTCCCCATAACATCTCTCTGGGTCATCCCCATGCACCAGCTCCAAGCATGCTGTATCCTGCATCAGACATAGACTGGCGATTCAATTCTTACATGATAGTATACATGTTATTATTATTATTTACTTTCCAATATTTTATTGGTTTTGCCACACATCAACATGAATCTGCCACGGGTACACGTGTTCCCAATCCCAAGCCCCCCCCCACCTCCCCCACACACACACCATCCCTCCGGGTCATCCGAGTGTACCAGTCCCAAGCATCCTGCAACCTGCATCGAACCTAGACTAGCGATTCGTTTCTTATATGATATTATACATGTTTCAATGCCATTCTCCCAATCATCCCACCCTCGCCCTCTTGCACAGAGTCCAAAAGACTTTTCTATACATCTGTGTCTCTTTTGCTGTCTTGCATACAGGGTTATTGTTACCATCTTTCTAAATTCCATATGTATGCATTAGTATACTGTAATGGTGTTTTTCTTTCTGGCTTCCTTCATTCTGTATAATCGGCTTCAGTTTCATCCACCTCATTAGAACTGATTCAAATGTATTCTTTTTGATGGCTGAGTAATACTCCATTGTGTATATGTACCACTGCTTTCTTAACCATTCATCTGCTGATGGACATCTAGGTTGTTTCCATGTCCTGGCTATTATAAACAGTGCTGCAATGAACATTGGGGTACACGTGTCTCTTTCAATTCTGGTTTCCTTGGTGTGTATGCCCAGCAGTGGGATTGCTGGGTCATAAGGCAGTTCTATTTGCAGGTTTTTAAGGATTCTCCACACTTCTCCATAGTGGCTGTACTAGTTTGGATTCCCACCAACAGTGTAAGAGGGTTCCCTTTTCTCCACACCTTCTCCAGCATTTATTGCTTGTAGACTTTTGGATAGCAGCCATTCTGACTGGCATGAAATGGTACCTCACTGGGGTTTTGATTTGCATTTCTCTGATAATGAGTGATGTTGAGCATCTTTTCATGTGTTTGTTAGCCATCTGTATGTCTTCTTTGGAGAATTGTCTATTTAGTTCTTTGGCCCATTTTTGGATTGGGTCATATATTTTTCTGGAATTGAGCTGCAGGAGTTGCTTGTATATTTTTTGAGATTAGTTCCTTGTCAGTTTGCTTCATTTGCTATTATTTTCTCCCATTCCAAAGGCTATCTTTTCACCCTGCTTATAGTTTCCTTTATTGTGCAGAAGGTTTTAATTTTAATTAGGTCACATTTTGTATATTTTTGTTTTTATTTCCAGTATTCTGGAAGGTGGGTCATAAAGGATCCTGCTGTGATTTCCATCGGAGTGTGTTTTGGCCTATGTTCTCCTCTAGGAGTTTTATAGTTTCTGGTCTTACATTTAGATCTTTAATCCATTTTGGAGTTCACTTTTGTGTATGGTGTTAGAAAGTGATCTAGTTCCATTCTTGTATAAGTGGTTGACCAGTTTTCCCAGCACCACTTGTTAAAGAGGTTGTCTTTAATCCATTGTATATTCTCGCCTCCTTTTTCGAAAATAAGGTGTCCATACGTGTGTGGATTTATCTCTGGGCTTTCTATTTTGTTCCATTGATCTATATTTCTGTCTTTGTGCCAGTCCCATACTGTCTTGATGACTGTGGCTTTGTAGTAGAGCCTGAAGTCAGGCAGGTTGATTTCTCCAGTTCCATTCTTCTTTCTCAAGATTGCTTTGGCTATTTGAGGGTTTTTGTATTTCCATACAAATTGTGAAATTATTTGTTCTAGCTCTGTGAAAAATACCGCTGGTAGCTTGATAGGGATTGCATTGAATCTGTAGATTGCTTTGGGTAGTATACTCATTTTCACTATATTGATTGTTCTGATCCATGAACATGGTATATTTCTCCATCTGTTAGTGTCCTCTTTGATTTCTTTCATCACTGTTTTATAGTTTTCTAAATATAGATCTTTAGTTTCTTTAGGTAGATATATTCCTAAGTATTTTATTCTTTTTGTTGCAATGGTGAATGGAATTGTTTCTTTAATTTCTTTTTCTATTTTCTCATTATTAGTGTATAGGGATGCAAGGGATATCTGTGTGTTGATTTAATATCCTGCCACTTTACTATATTCATTGATTAGCTCTAGTAATTTTCTGTTGGAGTCTTTAGGGTTTTCTATGTAGAGGATCATGTCATCTGCAAACAGTGAGAGCTGCCACTTACTACCCTGTGTGACTTGGGCAAGTTAACCCTTTTTTTATCCTTGGTTTTGCATCTATAATACAGCAATAATCAGATTACCTATTTCACAGGGTTATGGCAAACATGTGAAGTGCTTAGAAGAGGGCCTGGTCCATACCAGGTGCTTCCCAGTTAGACTCATTGTTAGTGGTAATAAATCTTCACAGTAGCTCCACGATAGAGGTACTGTTGTTATCTTTCTAGGAGAAACTTGGGTTTGGAGAAATCAAAAGATGGCCTAAGCTCATGAGGCTGCTAAGGAGTCAAGATCCGGCTCCAAGCTGCCTTGCTTTAGAACTGGGCTTGTAAACCGCAGGGCTAATAGGTCTCTCCTCTTTCTCTGAATGGCAGCTGATTGTCTTGTTCTCAAAGCCTGGCGCTGAGGGTGAGGCGGAGGAAGGGGACAGTGAGACAATGAGGGCCTTCCACAACCTTGGCCACTTCAGCAGAAGCTCAGGCCATGGGCTCAAAGCAGCACCCCCAGTCAGAGAAGGGGTGCTTGGGCCTAGATCCCTAGGTTTTGATCTCCTGCTGGGAGACTGTGGGCTTAAGCTCCAACCCTCTGACTCTCCGACATTTTGACCTGTCCCAGAAAAAATGCTAGCCTGGATTTTTTATTTTCCTCTGTCCCGTTCCCACTTCAGTCTCACCTCCTCGTGGCCCACATGGCTTTTGGGGCAGTTAGCCTCATGCTGGCTAGAAGAGACAGCTGTCTGGAGGCCAGCCCCTTTGTTCGACAGAAGCTGGTAAATCAGCAGTAATCCCTGATTCACAGTGATAATCAGCTCCCTGTCTGGACAGTCAGGGCTGCAGAAAATAACAAGTGGGGCCGCACCTGTTCTGGGGGTCTGGCACTCAGAAAGAAAGCTGCTATGAATTGCCCAAGCCCCCTCTGAGCAGCAGCTGCAGCCTGGAATCACAAGCTTTGTTAGCATAAGAATGGAGCCAGCCACACCAGCCAGCCTGCTAACCAGCCCAGCCTGCCAGCTTCCTTTTTTCCGTCCTTCCCCAGCTCATCCTTGAACACCAAATGGGCCACCCTCATTGTGAGCAGACGCTGCTTCGCCTTTCTTTCTCAACTGGGATGATCAATTTTTTCATTTGTGGGGAAAAGGAAAGCACTTTCCTTTCTTCAGACTGGATCCTAGGGGATGAAGAGTCTGTTGATCTGCTCACTGTTCCTTGGGGTCTCCACTCCAAACTGGAGGTTACCCCAGCATGGGACCCCAGGAGGCACACTGCACAGAGTAGAATGCAAATGGTGCCCCCTGGAGTTTTGCAGGGCACAGCCTGTGTGGCCCGGCCCTGGGAGCACATGGAGCCCAGGGCTTTCCTCTAAGAAAAGGCCTCTAGCCTCTTGCTACTCAATGGGGTTCATGGATCCGCTCTATCAATAGTATCTGGGACCCTGTCAGAAATGCGGAAGCTCAGACCCTAACCTGAATCAGCAATCTGGTTTTAGCAAGATGTGGGTGATTCAGCTGCTCATCAACATTTGAGAAGCCACTAGGGTAGAAAATAAGTTTCCACTTTTCACATATTTGAAAGTGGTTGAGCTTTTCGAATAAAAAAAATCATGGTTCCAATCTTAGCTCCATCACTTACTAGGTGTGTGACCTCAACTGAGTCACTTAACTTCCCAGAGCCTCAGTTTCCTCATCTGTAAAAGGGCAACAATGATAATAATGACAGGGTTATTGTGAGAATAAATAACAAAAATGTTTATGAAGGTCACTAGCATACTGCTGGCATATGATCCTGTCTCAATAAATAATAGCTGTTCTTATTTTGCTCCCTGATAAACAACACTATTCTGCCAACTGCAGATGAGTCAGATGCTGACCTGCCCAGTTGTCTATTCATCAGGAAGGGCCCTTTATTTCTTCTGCCTGCTGTTATGGGAACTTAAAGCAGTAAGTTTAATTAAGAAACACCCCACCACTATATAGCATTTTGAACTTTTCAAAGCATCTTTCACACTCATTGCCTCCTAGCCTTGGAAGACTCAGGGTATTGGAACTGAAGGTGTGCCTAGAGATCACCTCACCCAACATCCTCCTTGTTCAGGGAATGATTGACTGTTCAGTGAGCAGCATTAAAAATCTGGTTGCTGCCTTTGTGCTTATACTATCAAGCAGTTTTAACTTGGCTTAGGGAGAAATGACACTAGAGGCTCAGATCAAGCCAGGGTGTGGCTACAGCTGACTCAGCCCTGAACATTCTCTGAACTAGACAGATTAAGACTATTTTACAACATGGAACTGGGAACCACCGGATTTGTCAATGCCAAGATTTCCTTTTTATAAGTGACGATGTTGTGTGTTCTCCTTTCCTGAAGGCAGATGAAAAGCCTCCAGCCTGAACTCAGTCCCAGTTTGAAAGAGTGTAATCAGGGCCATGGTCCATGAGCTGGCCTGAGAGCTAAGCTTATGGAGAATCAGTTTTCACTAAGATCACAGCATGGGGCTGGACAGGGTGTCTTAGGTTCTTCTAGTTCTGAGAAAGTAAACATGGAACAAGCTTTGATTCAGTGGGCTCTTCTACAGGTTTTAAAAAAGACTCTTTCATCATTTGGAAGGATATGAGAGATAATGCCAAGGAGAAAAAATGCAAGTTATGAAACAGGGTGTAATTTAATATCTGAGACTGACTAGGGATGGTGCCTGCATCAAGGCCCTGGGTGTTCTTCAGGCAGAGTTCAATGTTCATGTCCATGACAGGCACCAAGGCACCTCAAAGAGAGGAGGAAGGGCCTTAGAACAATCACCAAAAGTCACATCAAGCTGTGCGAGCCCTCAATATGGTGTGGACCTTGGCAACCAACTACACACATCTGGAAGGGTCAAAGTTCCTGAATACAAGATCTATGAAGCTTTCATACTCTTGATATAAGAGATACTCTTCTATTTGTGATAAACAGTGAACTTGTTAAAGTCTGTTGTGAAGATCAAAATCAATGACATTCAATTTTTTTCTTCTGGCTCCAGAATTTTCACTCTAATGGAGAATGTCCTCAGTTGCCCAGAATAATACACACAAAGCACAGTTGCCCTGACTGAAGAGTTTCACCCTGGCGAGTGGTCCACTCAGCCCACTGCCCCTCACCTTTACTCCAGAACATGCACAGGGATCCCTGTACATTAAACTTGAAAACCACTGCTATGAGTCCCTGGGAGTCGCTGATGACATATGAGCAGAGCAGAAACACAATAAGTTTTCCATCGTAGAAGGATTCTTTGGGTTCCAAAGACCGCTTTAAGGACGTTGCTATAGGGCCAGGTGCTCCAGTTAGGAAGATACTACAATGGTACAGGTGACAGATGGTGGGAATTCAAAGAAGGGGCAGTCAAGATGCCAAGAACAAACATATGAGAGATGGTTGCGAGATAGACTTGGGAGGAACTGGTCATTGTAGAAAGTGAGGAAGATGAAAGAAGAATCTTGGATGACTCAGATTTCTCATTTAGTGGAGCCAGAGTATATAAAAGGTCATATTCAGTTTTGGACATTGAGTGGAATTTCTAGGCAGAGACAGCCCATAGCCACTTTCATAAACAGATCTAGGGCTCGGAGAGAGATCTGTGGTGAAGGTACACATCTGCGAGTTATAAAGTGTAGGTGATAGCTGAAGTCGCAGGCATGGATAAAATTTCCAAGAAAAAGTGTGAAGGAGTAGGAAAAGAAGGGCTTCCCAGGTGGCGCTAGTGGTAAACGATCCTCCTAAGATGAAGAAGACATAAGAGATGAGGATTCGATCCCTGGGTTGGAAAGATCCCCGGGGGAGAGCATGGTAACCCACTCCAGTATTCTTGCCTGGAGAATTCCATGGATGGAGGAACCTGGTGGGCTACAGTCCATAGAGTCACAGAGTCAGATACGACTGAAGTGACTTAGCATGCAAGCACACAGTAGGAAAACAGAAAGTGCTTACTGGGAACACTGATATTTTGGGTTTGGGAAAAGAAAGCGAAGCTCAAAGAGCAGCCACAGAAGAGGGAGGTGAATCAAGAAAGAGCACTGGAATCCACTGGAGAACAAATTTTCAGGAAGGCAGGCAGTAAAAATAAATGATTCAGAAACACCAAGTAAGTCAAAAGACTGAGAAATGCTCATTAGATTTGTCAGTTGGGAAATCACTGGTGTCCACAGCAAAAGATGTTTCAGGGGAATGATGAGGACAGAAACCAGATTCCACTGTGGAAATAAATGGAAGCAGAGGGGATGGCACAGGCTGAGGAGATTCACTGTTCAAGAAGCTTGGCAATGAAGGGGAGAAGAGACATAGGGCAGTAGCTAGAGAAGAAGATATGGGATTGAAAAGAAAGTCTTGAAAGATAAAACACTGTAAATATTCTGAAGGAGCCCATGGTAAGAAACATGTTGAAGATCCTCAAGATAAAGGAAAGTTTTGGTAAGGGTGGATGAGACAACTGAATAAAAGTGGAGAAGAAGAAGGGGGAAACAGAGGATGAGATGGTTGGATGGCATCACTGACTCAGTGGACATGAGTTACAGCAAACTCCAGGAGATAGAGAAGGACGGGAAGCCTGGCATGCTGCAGTCCATGGGGTGGCAAAGAGTCGGACACAACTGGGTGACTAAACAACAACAAGAGATGCATCTAGGCGGCAAGACAGGAATTTGAGGCCAAGGAAGCCTCTTATTTTCTCTATGAAATGGAAAATGAAGCCACCTTCTAAGAGAGACATGGACAGGTGTGGGGTTGGAGGCTGGGGAGGGTAATTTGCCCATCGAGAGGAATGTGAGATGTAGCTTACTAGGGTCACATTTTGTCAGATTTCCCAGTAGTTTTAGGGAACAACTGAGATTGGTTTCCTGCCCAGGTGCAGAAGTATAGGATAAGAGCCTGTCACTTGATTATCTGGTGGTTCATTAGAATCACTGACAGCTTAAAAAGACCAACTTAGGGCCCCATTCTAGGCCAATGAAATCAGGCATCAGCTCCTTTTAAAGCATCCCAGGTGATTCTCATGTGCAGCCAGGACCAAGATCCACTGGAATGATCTATGGTTTGGGCTTTGCTGAACTACTAACCAGACCAGAACGTTAACACATTACAATTGCTAAAAAAAGTTGCACTATGGGGTTTAGGAGGGAGAGGAAAAGAAGAGAAGCCAGAAGGACTGATAACTAGGAAGAACTCAGTAGAGTCAAGAGATGAGAGATTTAGCTAAGGTGAAAGAGAACGCGTAATTAGAATGAAGGGGTGGGTGTAGAATCTTTAACTTACCTGATAGGTCATTTGGTGAAGAACCTGTCTGCAAAGCATGAGACCCCAGTTCGATTCCTGGGTCAGGAAGATCCACTGGAGAAGGGATAGGCTACCCACTCCAGTATTCCTGGGCTTCCCTTGTGGCTCAGCTGGTAAAGAATCCACCTGCAATGTGAGAAGCCTGGGTTCGATCCTTGGGTTGGGAAGATCCCCTGGAGAAGGAAAAGGCTACCCACTCCAGTATTCTGGGCTGGAGAATTCCAGGGACTATATAGTCCATGGCCTCACAAAAAGTCAGACAGGACTGAGTGAAGAAGCTTTGCTATCATACTACTTGAGTTTAAGATTTCAGAGGTGTAGTAGTTCAGGGCAGTGGAAAAATACATGAGCTGGCAAGAGGGACACATGATCAAAGTTGAGTAGAGATGAAGGTGACTGGAGACAAGTGAAATCAAGTAAGCTTCAAATGTAAGTCAGACTCTATCCCATTCTCCAGCCAGAACCCTCCCTTCTAAAGGCTCACCGTCTCAATTCAGAGTAAAAGCCATAGTCCGTACAATTTCATGCAAGGCCTAAGAAGACCTGGGCTCTTACGGCTCCCTGACCTTGTCTTCTACTCTCCCTTCACAAACTCAGCTTCAGCCATATCGGCCCCTTCCCAGCCAGGTACGCTCCTGCCTTAAGACAGCTGCACTCTCGGTTCTCTCTGCCTGTAATGCTCTCCTGCAAGATATTTACATGGTAGCTCTCAAACTTCCTCCAGGTCTTTGCCCAAATATCATCTGCTCAATGAAGGCTACCCTTGTTGAAATTCCTTCTCTCACATATAAAAGTAATTCTTCTCTCCCATCATTGCCCACCTTGTTCCCTGCTTCATTCTTTTCCATCTGTTTATCACCAACGGACATTCTATGCATGATTATTTGTTTACTGATGGGTTAACTCTCTCCCCTACTCCTGTCCTCCTGATGGTAAGGTTCTTGTGGACAGAAATTTTTGTCCATTTGTTCATTGCTATAGCCTTCACACCACACCTCTGACAGTGCCCAGTATATCACAACAGTCCAAAATATTCATCAAAGGCACAAGCCATGAGTCCAAGGTGCTGGATGGATTGTACACTGGGGCACTAAAGTCTTCCAGGATAAAAGCAGGGCTCATGTTTGAGAGGAAAGTAATAAACCAGGCATTAAAATTCCAGGAAAAGTGTGGTGAAAGAGGAGGAAGAGTTGACAAAAAGAAGAGTGGATAGTATAAGCAGCACATGCCTCAAAGGAGCATTTATTTAACTTTATTTCATTTTTTAAACAACCTATCTTTAGACTGTGACAGCACAGGAGCAGCCTAGAGGAGCTCCCCTGCCCAAGGCCAGGGGTGGCAGCCGGGAGGAGAGACCCCACGTCCAAGGAGCGGTGGCTGCGGGCGCCAGAGGGCCTAGAGGAGCTATTCCACATTCTAGGCTGGAGGGGCGGTGGTGAGGCGATACCCCTCATCCCAGGTAAGGAGCAGCAGCTGTGCTTTGCTGGAGCAGCCGTGAAGAGATTCCCCACATCAAAGGTAAGAGAAACCCAAGTAATACAGTAGGTGTTGCAAGAGGGCAGACACACTGAAACTATAATCACAGAAAACTAGTCAGTCTAATCACACTAGGACCACAGCATTGTCTAACTCAATGAAACTAAGCCATGCCATGTGGGCCACCCAAGACGGGTAGGCATGGTGGAGAGGCCTGACAGAATGTGGTCCACGGGAGAAGGGAATGGCAAAGCCACTTCAGTATTCTTGCCTTGAGAACCCCATGAACAGTATGAAAAGGCAAAATGATAGGATACTGAAAGGAACTCAGGTCAGTAGGTGTCCAATATGCTACTGGAGATCAGTGGAAAATAACTCCAGAAAGAATGGATGGAGCTAAAGCAAAAACAATACCCAGCTGTGGATGTGACTGGTGAAGCAAGGTCTGATGCTGTAAAGAGCAATATAGCATAGGAACCTGGAATGTCAGGTCCATGAATCAAGGCAATTGGAAGTGGTCAAACAAGAGACGGCAAGGCGTGAACGTCGACATTCTAGGAATCAGCAAACTAAAATGGACTGGAATGGGTGAATTTAACTCAGATGACCATATATCTACTACT
>NW_017216551.1:0-13112 GCF_001704415.2 Capra hircus
GGAGCGGAACGGGGGCCCTCTGGATTGGGCGGGACTCTCGTGCTTCCTCTCGAGTGGAGACGGGTATGTCGGGGAACTTCTTGAGTTGCAGCAAGGGTGTGAAGGACCCTTTGGAAGTTCCAGAGTTAGGTGTGATTAGCCTCGAGACAGCCTCAGCGGAAATGGGCCTCATCTCGCCTAGAGGGAGAACCTCCTGGATTTTCTCGGAGTTGCGGCAGGTGCTCTCGACTTACGATGGGGACCTCAGGTGACCCGCTCTGGTGGCCTCAGGAAAGGCCAGTCCCATGGCGAGTTGCTCTGGGGCCCTCTCGGGATTCCTCTCCCGTAGATGCCGGGCCTAAGACCTTGTGTGGAGTCAGTGCCGGAACCTGAGGAATTCCTCCCCAGTGCTGACATGGATCTTGGGGTACTTCTGGAGTCTCCCCAGGGGAGTCAGTCCTCGTCTCGAGTGGGGGCATGCACGTGCGCTTCCTCCCGAGCTGTAGCAGCAGTGTCACGCTTCCCTTCGCGTGGATCAAGGGATCTGTGGCTTTCCCTCGAGGCTTTCCCACGAGGCTTTCCCAACGAGGCTTTCCCACAGGGCTGTCCCACGTGCCACTGTGGGTGTGAGTCGATCCTCGGCTTGAAAGTCGAGGCAGTGCAGGGAATACAGGTTTCCCTGGAAATGGACTGAGACATCTGGGGGACTCTGGAATGGTGGCACGACCCTGGAGTTCCTCTTCGCCTTTCCTGTGGAGAGCGCCTCCTCTTGAGATGCGACGGGAACGCCGGGAATTCTTTCCCGACCACGCAGGGAAAGGATCAATCCTCTCGAGCTATGAGGCGGAAACAGGGGCTCCTCTGGATGTGGGCGGACTCTCGTGCTTCCTCTTGAGTGGAGACGGGTATGTCGGGGAACTTCTTGAGTTGCAGCAAGGGTGTGAAGGACCCTTTGGAAGTTCCAGAGGTTAGGTGTGATTACCTGAGACGCCTCAGCGGAAATGGGCCTCATCTCGCCTGGAGGGAGAACCTCCTGGATTTTCTCGAGTTGGGCAGGTGCTCTCGGACTTACGACGGGGACCTCAGGGATCCGCTCTGGTGGCCTCAGGAAAGGCCAGTCCCCATGCGAGTTGTCTCGGGGGCCTCTCGGATTCCTCTCCCATCGATGCTGGGGCCTAAGACCTTGTGTGGACTCAGTGCCGGAACCTGAGGATTCCTCTCCAGTGCAGACATGGATCTTGGTGTACTTCTGGAGTCTCCCCAACGGCAGTCAGTCCTCGCTCTCGAGTGGGGGCATGCACGTGCGCTTTCCTCTCGAGCTGTAGCAGCAGTGTCCGCTTCCCTTCGCGTGGATCAAGGGATCTGTGGTCTTTCCCTCGAGGCTTTCCCACGAGGCTTTCCCACAGGGCTGTCCCACGTGCCACCGTGGTGTGAGTCGATCCTCGGCTTGAAAGTCGAGGCAGTGCAGGGAAAACAGCTTTCCCTGGAATGGACTGAGACTTCCAGGGGACTCTGGGAATGGTGGCCCGACCCTGGAGTTCCTCTCGCCTTTCCTGTGGAGAGCGCCTCCTCTTGAGATGCAACGGGAAACGCCGGGAATTCTTTCCCGACCACGCTGGGAAAGGATCCCTCCCTCGAGCTAGGAGGCGGAAACGGGGCTCCTCTGGATTTGGGCGGGACTCTCGTGCTTCCTCTCGAGTGGAGACGGGTATGTCGGGGAACTTCTTGAGTTGCAGCAAGGGTGTGAAGGACCCTTTGGAAGTTCCAGAGTTTAGGTGTGATTAGCCTCGAGACACCTCAGCGGAAATGGGCCTCATCTCGCCTGGAGGGGAAAACCTCCTGGATTTTCTCGAGTTGCGGCAGGTGCTCTCGACTTACGACGGGGACCTCAAGGAACCGCTCTGATGGCCTCAGGAAAGGCAAGTCCCCATGCGAGTTGCCCGGGGGCCTCTCGGGATTCCTCTCCCGTCGATGCTGGCGCCTTAAGATCTTGTGTGGAGTGGGTGCCGGAAACTGAGGATTCCTCTCCAGTGTTGACATGGATCTTGGGGTACTTCTGGAGTCTCTCCAGGCGAATCAGTCCTTGTCTCGAGTGGGGGCATGCACGTGCTCTTTCCTCCCGAGCTGTAGCAGCACTGTCACGCTTCCCTTCGCGTGGATCAAGGGATCTGTGGCTTTCCCTCGAGGCTTTCCCACGAGGCTTTCCCACGAGGCTTTCCCACAGGGCTGTCCCACGTGCCACCGTGGTTTGAGTCGATCCTCGGCTTGAAAGTCGAGGCAGTGCAGGGAAAAAGGGTTTCCCTGGAATGGACTGAGATATCTGGGGGACTCTGGGAATGGTGGCACGACCCTGGAGTTCCTCTCGCATTTCCTGTGGAGAGCGCCTCCTCTTGAGATGCGAGGGGAACGCCGGGAATTCATTCCCGACCACGCAGGGAAAGGATCCCTCCTCTCCAGCTAGGAGGCGGAAACGGGGCTCCTCTGGATGTGGGCGGGACTCTCGTGCTTCCTCTCGAGTGGAGACAGGTATGTCGGGGAACTTCTTGAGTTGCAGCAAGGTTGTGAAGGACCCTTTGGAAGTTCCAGATGTTAGATGTGATTAGTCTCGAGACCCTCAGCGGAAATGGTCCTCATCTCGCCTGGAGGGGAGAACCTCCTGGATTTTGTCGAGTTGCGGAAGGTGCTCTCGACTTACTACAGGGACCTCAGGGACCCGCCCTGGGGGCCTCAGGATAGGCCAGTCCCCATGGAAGTTGCTCGGGGGCTTCTCCGGATAACCCTCCCGTCGATGCGGGGCCTAAGACCTTGTGTGGAGTCGGTGCCGGAACCTGAGGATTCCTCTCCAGTGCTGACATGGATCTTGGGGTACGTCTGGAGTCTCCCCAGCGGAGTCAGTCCTCGTATCTAGTGGGGGCATGCACGTGCTCTTTCCTCCCGAGCTGTAGCAGCAGTGTCACGATACCCGTCGAGTGGATTAAGGGATCTGTGGCTTTCCTTGGAGGCTTTCCTATGAGTCTTTCCCACGAGGCTTTCCCACAGGGCTGTCCCACGTGCCACCGTGGTGTGAGTCCATCCTCGGCTTGAAAGTCGAGGCATTGCAAGGAAATCAGTTTTCCCTGGAATGGACTGAGACATCTGGGGGACTCTGGGAATGGTGTCACCACCCTGGAGTTCCTCTCGCCTTTCCTGTGGAGAGCGGCTCCTCTTGAGATGCGACAGGAACGCCGGAAATTCTTTTCCGTCCACCCAGGAAATGGATCCCTCCTCTCGAGCTAGGAGGCGGAAACGGGGCTCCTCTGGATGTTGGCGGGATGCTCGTGCTTCCTCTCGAGTGGAGACAGGTATGTCGGGGAACTTCCTGAGTTGCAGCAAGGGTGTGAAGGATCCTTTGGAAGTTTCAGAGGTTAGGTGTGATTAGCTTCGAGACAACTCAGCGGAAATGGGCCTCATCGGGCCTGGAGGGGAGAACCTCCTGGATTTTCTCGAAATAGGGCAGGTTCTCTCGACTTACGACGGGGACCTCAGGGACCCGCTCTGGTGGCCTCAGGAAATGCCAGTCCCCATGCGAGTTGCTCGGGGCCTCTCGGGATTCCTCTCCCGTCGGAGCCGGGGCCTAAGACCTTGTGTGGATTCGGTGCCGGAACCAGAGGTTTCCTCTCCACTGATGACATGGATATTGGGGCACTTCTGAAGTCTCCCCAGGGGAGTCAGTCCTCGTTTCGAGTGGAGGCATGCACCTGCGCTTTCCTCCCTAGCTGTAGCAGCAGTGTCATGCTCCCGTCGCGTGGATCAAGGGATCAGTGTCTTTCCCTCGAGGCTTTCCCACGAGGCTTTCCCAAAGGCTTTCCCACGAGGCTTTCCCACAGGGCTGTCCCACGTGCCACCGTGGTGTGAGTCTATCCTCGGCTTGAAAGTCAAGGCAGTGCAGGGAAAACAGATTTCCCTAGAATGTACTGAAACATCTGGGGGACTCTGGGAATGGTGGCACAACCCTGGAGTTCCTCTCGCCTTTCCTGTGGAGAGCGCCTCCTCTTGAGATGCGACGGGAACGTCGGGAATTCTTTCCCGACCACGCCGGGAAAGAATCCCTCCTCTCGAGCTAGGAGGCGGAATGGGGCTCCTCTGGATGAAGGCGGGACTCTCGTGCTTCCTCTCGAGTGGAGACGGGTATGTCGGGGAACTTCTTGAGTTGCAGCAAGGGTGTGAAGGACCCTTTTCGAAGTTTCCAGATATTAGATGTGATTAGCCTCGAGAAGCCTCAGCGGAAATGGGCCTCATCTCGCCTGGAGGGGAGAACCTCCTGGATTTTATCGAGTTGCGGCAGGTGCTCTGGACTTACGATGGGGACCTCAGGGACCCGCTCTGGTGGCCTCAGGAAAGGCCAGTCCCCATGCAAGTTGCTCTTGGGCCTCTCGGGATTCCTCTCCCGTAGATGCTGGGGCCTAAGACCTTCTGTGGAGTCGGTGCCGGAACCTGAGGATTCCTCTCCAGTGCTGACATGGATCTTGGGGTACTTCTGGAGTCTCCCCAGGACAGTCAGTCCTCTACTCGAGTGGGGGCATGCACATGCGCTTTCCTCCCGAGCTTTAGCAGCAGTGTCACGCTTACCTTCGCGTGGATCAAGGGATCTGTGGCTTTCCCTCGAGGCTTTCCCACGGGGCTTTCCCACAGGGCTGCCCCACGTGCCACTCTGGTGTGAGTCGATCCTCGGCTTGAAAGTCGAGGCAGTGCAGGGAATACAGGTTCCTGGAATGGACTGAGACAACTGGGGGACTATGGGAATGGTGGCAGGTACCTGGAGTTCCTCTCGCTTTTCCTCTGGAGAGCGCCTCCTCTTGAGATGGGACGGGAACGCCGCGAATTCTTTCCCGACCACGCAGGGAAAGGATCAAACCTCTCGACCTAGGAGGCGGAAACGTGGCTCCTCTTGGATGTGGGCGGGACTCTCCTGCTTCCTCTCGAGTGGAGACGGGTATGTCGGGGAACTTCTTGAGTTGCAGCAAGGGTGTGAAGGACCTTTTGGAAGTTCCAGATGTTAGGTGTGATTTTCCTGGAGACGCCTCAGCGGAAATGGGCCTCATCTCGCCTGGAGGGGAGAACCTCCTGGATTTCTCGAGTTGCGGCAGATGCTCTCGACTAACGACGGGGACCTCAGGGACCCGCTATGGTGGCCTCAGGAATGGCCAGTCCCCATGCGAGTTGCTCGGGGCCTCTCCGGATTCCTCTCTCGTCGATGCCGGGGTCTAAAACCTTGTGTGGAATCGGTGCCGAACCTGAGGATTCATCTCCAGTGCTGACATGGACCTTGGGGTACTTCTGGAGTCTCCCCAGTGGAGTCAGTCCTCGTCTCGAGTGGGGGCATGCATGTGCTCTTTCCTCCCGAGCTGTAGCAGCAGTGTCACGCTTCCCTTCGTGTGGATCAAGGGATATGCAGCTTTCCCTCGAGGCTTTCCCACGAGGCTTTCCCATGAGGCTTTCCCACAGGGCTGACCCACGTGCCACTGTGGTATGAGTCGAACCTCGTCTTGAAAGTCGAGGCAGTGCAGGTTTTACAGGTTCCCTGGAATGGACTGAGACATATGGGGGACTCAGGGAATGGTGGCATGACACTGGAGTTCCTCTCGCCTTTCCTGTGGAGAGAGCCTCCTCTTGAGATGCGACGAGAATGCC
This sequence comes from Capra hircus, assembly GCF_001704415.2. Classification (NCBI taxonomy): domain Eukaryota; kingdom Metazoa; phylum Chordata; class Mammalia; order Artiodactyla; family Bovidae; genus Capra; species Capra hircus. Next base: position 5,650 of record NW_017216551.1, read on the forward strand.
GGGAATTCTTTCCCGACCACGCAGGGAAAGGATCCCTCCTCTGGAGCTAGGAGGCGGAAACGGGGCTCCTCTTGATGTGGGCGGAACTCTTGTGCTTCCTCTCGAGTGGAGACGCATAAGTCGGGGAACTTCTTGAGTTGCCGCAAGGGTGTGAAGGATCCTTTGGAAGTTCCAGAGGTTAGGTGTGATTATCCTCGAGACGCCTCAGCGGAAATGGGCCTCATCTGGCCTGGAGGGGATTACCTCCTGAATTTTCTCGAGTTGCGGCAGGCTGATCTCGACTTACGACGGGGACCTCAGGGACCCGCTCTGGTGGCCTCAGGAAAGGCCAGTCCCCATGCGAGTTGCTCGGGGACCTCTCGGGATTCCTCTCCCGTCGATGCCTGGGGCCTAAAGACTCTTGTGTGGAGTCGGTGCCGGAACCTGAGGATTCCTCTCCAGTGCTGACATGGATCTTGGGGTACTTCTGGAGTCTCCCCAGGGAGTCAGTCCTCGTCTCGAGTGGGGGCATGCACTGTGCGCTTTCCTCCCGAGCTGTAGCAGCAGTGTCACGCTTCCCTTCAGTGTGGATCAAGGGATCTGTGGCTTTCCCTCGAGGCTTTCCCACGAGGCTTTCCCGCAAGGCTTTCCCAGCAGGGCTGTCCCACGTGCCACCGTGGTGTGAGTCGATCCTCGGCTTGAAAGTCGAGGCAGTGCAGGGAAAACAGGTATCCCTGGAATGGACTGAGACATCTGGGGGACTCTGGGAATGGTGGCATGACCACTGGAGTTCCTCTCGCCTTTCCTGTGGAGAGCGCCTCCTCTTGAGATGCGACGAGAACGCCGGGAATTCTTTCCCGACCACGCAGGGAAAGGATCCCTCCTCTCGAGCTAGGAGGCGGAAACGGGGCTCCTCTTGGATGTGGGCGGGACTCTCGTGCTTCCTCTCGAGTGGAGACGGGTATGTCGGGGAACTTCTTGAGTTGCAGCAAGGGTGTGAAGGACCCTTTGGAAGTTCCAGAGGTTTAGGTGTGATTAGCCTCGAGACGCCTCAGCGGAAATGGGCCTCATCTCGCCTGGAGGGGAGAACCTCCTGGATTTTCTCGAGTTGCGGCAGGTGCTCTCGACTTACGACGGGGACCTCAGGGACCCGCTCTGGTGGCCTCAGGAAAGGCCAGTCCCCATGCGAGTTGCTCGGGGACCTCTCGGGATTCCTCTCCCGTCGATGCCTGGGCCTAAGATCTTGTGTGGAGTTGGTGCTGGAACCTGAGGATTCCTCTCCAGTGCTGACATGGATCTTGGGGTACTTCTGGAGTCTCTCAGGGGCAGTCAGTCCTCGTACTCGAGTGGGGGCATGCACGTGCGCTTTTCTCCCGAGCTGTAGCAGCAGTGTCACGCTTCCCTTCAGCGTGGGATCAAGGGATCTGTGGCTTTCCTCGAGGCTTTCCCACGAGGCTTTCCCGCAAGGCTTTCCCGCAGGGCTGTCCCACGTGCCACCGTGGTGTGAGTTGATCCTCGGCTTGAAAGTCAAGGCAGTGCAGGGAAAACAGGTATCCCTGGAATGGACTGAGACATCTGGGGGACTCTGGGAATGGTGGCACGACCCTGGAGTTCCTCTCGCCTTTCCTGTGGAGAGCGCCTCCTCTTGAGATGCGACGGGAACGCCGGGAATTCTTTGCCGACCACGCAGGGAAAGATCCCTCCTCTCGAGCTAGGAGGCGGAAACGGCGCTCCTCTGGATGAGGGAGGGACTCTCGTGATTCCTCTCGAGTGGAGACGGGTATGTCGGGGAACTTCTTGAGTTGCAGCAAGGGTGTGAAGGACCCTTTTTAAGTTCCAGAGGTTAGGTGTGATTAGCCTCGAGATGCCTCAGCGAAAATCGGCCTCATCTCGCCTGACGGGGAGAACCTCCTGGATTTTCTCGAGTTGTGGCAGGTGCTCTCAACTTACGACGGGGACCTCAGGGACCCGCTCTGGTGGCCTCAGGAAAGGCCAGTCCCCAGCGAGTTGCTCGGGGTCATCTCGGGATTCATCTCCCGTCGATGCCGGGGCCTAAGATCTTGTGTGGAGTCGCTGTCGGAACCTGAGGATTCCTCTCCGGTGCTGACATGGATCTTCGGATATTTCTGGAGTCTCCCCAGGGGAGTCAGTCCTCGTCTCGAGTGGGGGCTTGCACTTGCGCTTTCCTCCCGAGCTGTAGCAGCAGTGTCACGCTTCCCTTCGCTTGGATCAAGGGATCTGTGGCTTTCCCTCGAGGCTTTCCCACGAGGCTTTCCTCGCAAGGCTTTCCCGCAGGGCTGTCCCACGTGCCACCGTGGTGTGAGTCGATCCTCGGCTTGAAAGTCTAGGCAGTGCAGGGAAAAACAGGTATCCCTGGAATGGACTGAGACATCTGGGGGACTCTGGGAATGGTGGCACGACCCTGGAGTTCCTCTCGCCTTTCCTGTGGAGAGCGCCTCCTCTTGAGATGCGACGGGAACGCCGGGAATTCTTTCCCGACCACGCAGGGAAAGGATCCCTCCTCTCAAGCTAGGAGGCAGAAACGGGGCTCCTCTGGATGTGGGGGGGACTCTCGTGCTTCCTCTCGAGTGGAGACGGGTATGTCGGGGAACTTCTTGAGTTGCAGCAAGGGTGTGAAGGACCCTTTGTAAGTTGCCAGAGTTTAGGTGTGATTAGCCTCGAGACGCCTCAGCGGAAATGGGCCTCATCTCGCCTGGAGGGGAGAACCTCCTGGATTTTCTCGAGTTGCGGCAGGTGCTCTCAACTTACGACGGGGACCTCAGGGACCCGCTCTGGTCGCCTCAGGAAAGGCCAGTCCCCATGCCAGTTGTTCGGGTGCCTCTCGGTATTCCTTTCCCGTCGATTGCCGGGGCCTAAGACCTTGTGTGGAGTCAGTGCCGGAACCTGAGGATTCCTCTCCAGTGCTGACATGGATCTTGGGGTACTTCTGGAGTCTCCCCAGGGGAGTCAGTCCTCGTCTCGAGTGGGGGCATGCACGTGCGCTTTTCTCCCGAGCTGTAGCAGCAGTGTCACGCTTCCCTTCACGTGGATCAAGGGATCTGTGGCTTTCCCTCGAGGCTTTCCCACGAGGCTTTCCCACAGGGCTGTCCCACGTGCCACCGTGGTGTGAGTCGATCCTCGGCTTGAAAGTCGAGGCAGTGCAGGGAAAACAGGTTTCCCTGGAATGGACTGAGACATCTGGGGACTCTGGGAATGGTGGCACGACCCTGGAGTTCCTCTCGCCTTTCCTGTGGAGAGCGCCTCCTTCTTGAGATGCGACAGGAACGCCGGGAATTCTTTCCCGACCACGCAGGGAAAGGATCCCTCCTCTCGAGCTAGGAGGCGGAAACGGGGCTTCCTCTGGATGAGGGCGGGACTCTCGTGTTTCCTCTCGAGTGGAGACGGGTATGTCGGGGAACTTCTTGAGTTGCAGCAAGGGTGTGAAGGACCCTTTGGTAAGTTCCAGAGGTTAGGTGTGATTAGCCTCGAGACGCCTCAGCGGAAATGGGCCTCATCTCGCCTGTAGGGAGAACCTCCTGGATTTTCTCGAGTTGCGGCAGGTGCTCTCGACTTACGACGGGGACCTCAGGGACCCGCTCTGGTGGCCTCAGGAAAGGCCAGTCCCCATGCGAGTTGCTCGGGGGCCTCTCGGGATTCCTCTCCCGTCGATGCCGGGGCCTAAGACCTTGTGTGGAGATCGGTGCCGGAACCTGAGGATTCCTCTCCAGTGCTGACATGGATCTTGGGGTACTTTCTGGAGTCTCCCAGAGGGGAGTCAGTCCTCGTCTCGAATTGGGGGCATTGCACGTGCGATTTCCTCTCCGAGCTGTAGCAGCAGTGTCACGCTTCCTTCGCGTGGATCAAGGGATCTGTGGCTTTCCCTCGAGGCTTTGCCACGAGGCTTTTCCCACAGGGCTTGTCCCACAAGCCACCGTGGTGTGAGTCGATCCTCGGCTTGAAAGTCGTGGCAGTTCAGGGAAAACAGGTTTCCCTGGAATGGACTGAGACATCTGGGGGACTCTGGGAATGGTGGCACGACCCTGGATTACCTCTCGCCCTTCCTGTGGAGAGCCCCTCCTATTGAGATGCGACGGGAACGCCGGGAATTCTTTCCCGACCACGCAGGGAAAGGATCCCTCAGCTCTCGAGCTAGGAGGCGGAAACGGGGCTCCTCTGGATGAGGGCAGGGACTCTCGCTGCATTCCTCTCGAGTGCAGACGGGTATGTCGGGGAACTTCTTGAGTTGCAGCAAGGGTGTGAAGGATCCTTTGGAAGTTCCAGAGGTTAGATGTGATTAGCCTCGAGACGCCTCTCTGGAAATGGGCCTCATCTCGCCTTAGAGGGGAGAACCTCCTGGATTTTCTCGAGTTGCGGCAGGTGCTCTCGACTTACGACGGGGACCTCAGGGACCCGCTCTGGTGGCCTCAGGAAAGGCCAGTCCCCATGCGAGTTGCCTCGGGGGCCTCTCGGGTATTGCTCTGCCATCGATGCCAGGGCCTAAGACCTTGTGTGGAGTTCGGTGCTGGAACCTGAGGATTTCTCTCCAGTGGCTGACATGGATCGTGGGGTACTTCTGGAGTCTCCCCAGGGGAGTCAGTCCTCGTCTTGAAGTGGGGGCATGCACGTGCGCTTTCCTCCCGAGCTGTAGCAGCAGTGTCACGCTTCCCTTCGCGTGGATCAAGGGATCTGTGGCTTTCCCTCGAGGCTTTCCCACGAGGCTTTCCCACGAGGCTTTCCCACAGGGCTGTCCCACGTGCCACCGTGGTGTGAGTCGATCCTCGGCTCTGAAAGTCGAGGCAGTGCAGGGAAAACAGGTTTCCCTGGAATGGACTGAGACATCTGGGGGACTCTGGGAATGGTGGCACGACCCTGGAGTTCCTCTCGCCTTTTCCTGTGGAGAGCGCCTCCTCTTGAGATGCTGACGGGAATCGCCGGGAATTCTTTCCCGTACCACGCAGGGAAAGGATCCCTCCTCTCGAGCTAGGAGGCAGAAACGGGGCTCCTCTGGATGTGGGCGGGACTCTCGTGCTTCCTCTCGAGTGGAGACGGGTATGTCGGGGAACTTCTTGAGTTGCAGCAAGGGTGTGAAGGACCCTTTGGAAGTTCCAGAGGTTAGGTGTGATTAGCCTCGAGACGCCTCAGCGGAAATGCGGCCTCATCTCGCCTGGAGGAGAGAACCTCCTGGATTTTCTCGAGTTGCGGCAGGTGCTCTCGACTTACGACGGGGACCTCAGGGACCCGACTCTGGTGGCCTCAGGAAAGGCCAGTCCCCATGCGAGTTCTCGGGGGCCTCTCGGGATTCCTCTCCCGTCGATAGCCTGGGCCTAAGACCTTGTGTGGAGTCGGTGCCGGAACCTGAGGATTCCTCTCCAGTGCTGACATGGATCTTGAGGTACTTCTGGAGTCTCCCCAGGGGAGTCAGTCATCGTCTCGAGTAGGGGGCATGCACGTGTGCTTTCCTCCCGAGCTGTAGCAGCACTGTCACGCTTCCCTTCGCGTGGATCAAGGGATCTGTGGCTTTCCCTCGAGGCTTTTCCCACGAAGCTTTCCCACGATGCTTTCCCACAGGGCTGTCCCACGTGCCACCGTGGTGTTAGTCGATCCTCGGCTTGAAACGTCCGAGGCAGTGCAGGGAAGACAGGTTTCCCTGGAAATGGACTGAGACATCTGGGGAACTCTGGGAATGGTGGCACGACCCTTGGAGTTCCTCTCGCCTTTCATGTGGAGAGCGCCTCCTCTTGAGATGCCGACGGGAACGCCAGGAATTCATTTCCCGACCCTGCAGGGAAAGGATCCCTCCTCTCGAGCTAGGAGGCGGAAACGGGGCTCCTCTGGATTGTGGGCGGGACTCTCGTGCTTCCTCTCGAGTGGAGACGGGTATGCTCGGGGAACTTCTTGAGTTGCAGCAAGGGTGAAGGACCCTTTGGAAGTTCCAGAGGTTAGGTGTGATTAGCCTCGAGACACCTCAGCGGAAATGGGCCTCATCTCGCCTGGAGGGGAGAACCTCCTGGATTTTCTCGAGTTGCGGCAGGTGCTCTCGACTTACGACGGGGACCTCAGGTGACCCGCTCTGGTGGCCTCAGGAAAGGCCAGTCCCCATGCGAGTTGCTCGGGGCCTCTCGGGATTCCTCTCCCGTAGATGCCGGGGCCTAAGACCTTGTGTGGAGTCAGTGCCGGAACCTGAGGATTCCTCTCCAGTGCTGACATGGATCTTGGGGTACTTCTGGAGTCTCCCCAGGGGAGTCAGTCCTCGTCTCGAGTGGGGGCATGCACGTGCGCTTTCCTCCCGAGCTGTAGCAGCCAGTGTCACGCTTCCCTTCGCGTGGATCAAGGGATCTGTGGCTTTCCCTCGAGGCTTTCCCACGAGGCTTTCCCGGGCTTTCCCACAGGGCTGTCCCACGTGCCACCGTGGTGTGAGTCGATCCTCGGCTTGAAAGTCGAGGCAGTGCAGGGAATACAGGTTTCCCTGGAAAGGACTGAGACATCTGGGGGACTCTGGGAATGGTGGCACGGACCCTGGAGTTCCTCTCGCCTTTCCTGTGGAGAGTGCCTCTTCTTGAGATGCGAAGGGAACGCCGGGAATTCTTTCCCGACCACGCAGGGAAAGGATCCTCCCTCTCGAGCTAGGAGGCGGAAACGGGGCTTCCTCTGGATGTGGGCGGGACTCTCGTGCTTCCTCTCGAGTGGAGACGGGTATGTCGGGGAACTTCTTGAGTTGCAGCAAGGGGTGTGAAGGACCCTTTGGAAGTTCCAGAGGTTAGGTTGTGATTAGCCTGAGACGCCTCAGCGGAAATGGGCCTCATCTCGCCTGGAGGGGAGAACCTCCTGGATTTTCTCGAGGTGTGCGCAGGTGCTCTCGACTTACGACGGGGACCTCAGGGACCCGCTCTGGTGGCCTCAGGAAAGGCCAGTCCCCATGCGAGTTGCTCGGGGGCCTCTCGGGATTCCTCTCCCGTCGATGCTGGGGACTAAGATCTTGGTGTGGAGTCAGTGCCGGAACCTGAGGATTCCTCTCCAGTGCTGACATGGATCTTGGGGTACTTCTGGAGTCTCTCCAGGGAGTCAGCGTCCCTACTCGAGTGGGCAATGCACGTGCGCTGTTTCCCTTCGAGCTGTAGCAGCAGTGTCACGCGTCTTTTCATGCGGTCAAGGATCTGTGGCTTTCCTCGAGGCATTTCGCCACGGGCTTCCCCACGAGTCTTTCCCACAGGCTGTCCCACTGCCACCCGCGTTTTGTGAGTCGATGCTCGGCTTGAAAGTCAAGGCATCGGGAAAACACGTATTCCTGCGAATGGACTGAGACATCTGGGCGGACTCTGAGGAATCGTGGCGCCGACCCTTTGAGTTCCTCTCGCAATTCCTGTTGCGAGAGCCGCCTCCCTTGAGATGCGACGGAACCGCATGGGAATTTCTTTCCCCGACCACGCAGGGAAAGATCCCTCCTCTCAACCTAGGCGAGGCGAGCAAACGGCCGCTCCTCTGGA
>NW_017216552.1:0-13111 GCF_001704415.2 Capra hircus
ACTGTGGCTCACATCATGAACTCCTTATTACCAAATTCAGACTCAAATTGAAGAGTAGGGAAAACCACTAGACCATTCAGGTATGACCTAAATCAAATCCCTTATAATTATACAGTGGAAGTGAGAAATAGATTTAAGGGCCTAGATCTGATAGATAGAATGCTGATGAACTATGGAATGAGGTTCGTGACATTGTACAGGAGACAGGGATCAAGACCATCCCGTGGAAAACACACACAAAAAGCAAAATGGCTGTCTGGGGAGCCTTACAAATAGCTGTGAAAAGAAGGGGGAGGCAAAAAGCAAAGGAAAAAAGATAAGATATAGGCATCTGAACGCAGAGTTCCAAAGAATAGCAAGAAGAGATAAGAAAGACTTCTTCAGTGATCAATGCAAAGAAATCGAGGAAAACAGCAGAATGGCGAAGACTAGAGATCTCTTCAAGAAAATTAGAGATACCAAGGGAACATTTCATGCAAAGATGGGCTCAATAAAGGACAGAAATGGTATGGACCTAACAGAAGCATGAGATATTAAGAAGAGATGGCAAGAATACACGGAAAAACTGTACAAAAAAGATCTTCACGACCCAGATAATCATGATGGTGTGATCCCTCATCTAGAGCCAGACATCCTGGATTGTGAAGTCTAGTGGGCCTTAGAAAGCATCACTTAACCCTTTTGATCCAGTTGAATTTCAAATCCTGAAAGATGATGCTGTGAAAGTGCTGCACTCAATATGCCAACAAATTTGGAAAACTCAGTGGTGGCCACAGGACTGGAAAAGGTCAGTTTTCATTGCAATCCCAAAGAAATGCAATGCCAAAGAATGCTCAAACTACCACACAGTTGCACTCATCTCACATGTTAGTAAAGTCATGCTCAAAATTCTCCAAGCCAGGCTTCAGCAATACGTGAACCGTGAACTTCCAGATGTTCAAGCTGGTTTTAGAAAAGGCAGAGGAACCAGAGATCAAATTGCCAACATCCGCTGGATCATCGAAAAAGCAAGAGAGTTCCAGAAAAACATCTATTTCTGCTTTATTGACTATGCCAAAGCCTTTGACTGTGTGGATCACAAGAAACTGTGGAAAATTCTGAAAGAGATGGGAATACCAGACCACCTGACCTGCTCTTGAGAAATCTGTATGCAGGTCAGGAAGCAACAGTTAGAACTGGACATGAAACAACAGACTGGTTCCAAATAGGAAAAGGTGTACGTCAAGGCTGTATATTGTCACCCTGCTTATCTAAATTATATGCAGAGTACATCATGAGAAACGCTGGACTGGAAGAAACACAAGCTGGAATCAAGATTGCCGGGAGAAATATAAATCACCTCAGATATGCAGATGACACCACCGTTATGGCAGAAAGTGAAGAGGAACTAAAAAGCCTCTTAATGAAAGTGAAAGAGGACAGTGAAAAAGTTGGCTTAAAGCTCAACATTCAGATAATGACGATCATGGCATCTGGTCCCATCACTTCATGGGAAATAGATGGGGAGACAGTGGAAACAGTGTCAGACTTTATTTTGGGGGTCCAAAATCACTGCAGATGGTGACTGTAGCCATGAAATTAAAAGACGCTAACTCCTTGGAAAAAAGTTATAACCAACCTAGATAGCATATTCAAAAGCAGAGACATTACTTTGCAGACTAATGCCCGTCTAGTCAAGGTTATGGTTTTTCCAGTGGTCATGTATGGATGTGAGAGTTGGACTGTGAAGAAGGCTGAGCGCCGAAGAATTGATGCTTTTGAACTGTGGTGTTGGAGAAGACTTTTGAGGGTCCCTTGGACTGCAAGGAGATCCAACCAGTCCATCCTAAAGGAGATCAGTCCTGGGATTTCTTTGGAAGGACTGATGCTGAAGCTGAAACTCCAATACTTTGGCCTCCTCATGCGAAGAGCTGACTCACTGGAAAAGACTCTGATGCTGGGAGGGATTGGGGCAGGAGGAGAAAGGGACGACCGAGGATGAGATGGCTGGATGGCATCACGGACTCGATGGACATGAGTCTGAGTGAACTCTTGGAGATGGTGATGGACAGGGAGGCCTGGCGTGCTGCAATTCATAGGGTCACAAAGAGTCGGACACGACTGAGCAACTGAACTGAACAGAAATGTTTGAAAATAATTCTTAAAGATAATATTTGCAGCATGAAAATTCTATTCATTATACTCCTATTCATCCAGATTTCATTGTCTATAAGTAGTGTTTTCTTGAAACAGGCTCTTCATGTACTTCTTATCTGTGGTGCATCTTGGATACAATGACTGAGCTGAGTGGATACAACAGATGTTGTATGGCAAAGCTAAAATATTTATTCTCTGGATCTTTATAGAAGTTTGCCCACTCCACTGTAGAAATATGGTAGGGTTTTTTGTTTATTTGTTTGTTCTTAGAGCATATGCTGAGGGCTATACATTAGAAACATTTTGAATTTTGTTCTCATTACAAATTACTGTGAATTTAGTTCAGATTACATTGTGCATTTTGTTCTTTGGAACAAACCTCCTGTGGGTAGACGTCCAGCTGATTACATCGCTCTCAGTAATCTGCTTCATTGTTTCAGCTCCTTTTGTGTCTCTGTTGCCTATTTTCCTTCCTTTTCCTTCTTCCATTTGTTCTGATTGTTGTTGTTGTTGTTGTCGTTGCTTTCTTTGGTTTTTTTGGGGGGTTTTTGGAGGATTGTTTTTTTTTTTCGGTTTTCCATTTATTTTTAATATTTTTTATTTTGTGCTCATTTTGTATTTCTTTTTTGTTGCTTTTATTCTCTTTCTCTATTTTATATACACTAGTGGACTCATACAGCCGTCTTTCCAATTCCAGGGCTCAAAATGCGCTATAACTCAAGGAATACAAAAGGTTTCCCTCCTGGAGGAGGATGACCGTTGCTTTCCTTCTCGGTGTGGGACAGGTGTGTTTGTTTGCTCTCGCGTCCTGGACATTATGCTTGCCTTCCAGGACGATGCGGACGTCATGGTCCACGTGTTTCCCATACATATGAAGCGTTGATTCCGTGGATCTTACTAGGAAAGAACGGCCCTGACCCCGCTTTCTTCCTTAGCCTCTTGCACCCCTCCCACCTCCCTATCCCATCCCAGGACCGTGGTGCTTCACTTTGTCCTCTTGCCTCCTTCCCATGGCACAGAGAAGCGAGATCAGCCAGTATCTTTCTCGCTTTTGCACGGATTTCCCCCAGCGTAAGGCCACCTTCCCACTCCCTCTCTGCCACGCCGCTCCAGTCGCCATTCTTCTCCTTTTTCTCCTTCTCCTTCTCTCCTCTTCTTCAGAGGGGGTGGGTGGGCAAGCAGTAAGTCCATTGGAGACGATGGGGCGGAGGAGGATGGGTGGTGATGATGAGGGAGGGCTGTGGGTGGCTCCACGTCCTCGCGCGGGGCACGCTTGTTCGTGTTCTTGGGGAAGATACTGCTCATCATTCTTTTTCCTCTCCACGTGTGGAGGGCATGGTGCGCTGTAGGTGAGCATGCGGGGGAAACGAGCCATCGGAACGTTCTCTGTTCCTTGCCACGCCGACTGGCGCAGTCAGCAGCCAGAGTTGTCCCTCGAGGTCTGAGATGTTAAACCGCACATTCCCGGTCTGCCCTTTGCTGGAGGGTTTGGGGTTCGCAGCCGTCAGCCAAGAAACAGAAATAAAACACAAGAGGTGATCGATAAAGGTCCTCAGGCCCCCCTCCACCGGGTCACGGGAATCATGAGGCAGTGGAGAAAGCAGCTAGGGGAGGAGAGTTTCCCCACCGCCCCAGGCACTTTGGAGGCCGGCCGCGTCTCCTCGAGTCCAGCGGCGTTTGTCCGGGGCCCAGCTGGAAGGGACAACTGACTGCCAGGCAGGACGGGCAGAGTCGGAAGTCCAGTTGGCTTGCTATCCCAATCTAGGGTAGGCTCGGGTCTTTCCTCAGGTGGGGAGGACCTTTGCTTCCAGAAATGAACGCTGCGTGACGAATCTCCACCTAGGCCCCGGTGCACTGCTGGTGGAGAGGTTTCTTTGGCACTAGTTGGCTCGCCTTTCTCCCCGTGGCCTTCGTGTCGGTGCTGGTGGTGCCGGTGGTGGTGCTCACGGCATTGTGGATCGCGTCTCCTGTTTGGCACTTGGCGCTTCTCCAGCACGCTCCTTGCACCGGAAATGGAGCCCCAGGGAACTTTGCGGACGAGCGTCCTGTCGGGGACCCACGGATCCCCAACTCAATCCTGCTGGAAACTCTGCCTAGTAGCACGAGGCCTCCCGAGGGCAGCCACCCATAAAGACTGCTTGCCCATCTTCTCCGCAGACGCTGCTCGACGTTTGGGGCATTCTCGAGAGCCTGGCCGGCCGGAAGAACACGGTGCGTGGACCTGCACCCGCTCTTCCCTGCACCTCCCCCCGAAGGGCTCCGGAGAGCGTCTCCTTGCTCGGCTGGCTGTGAGCGTTCTGTGAGGCGTCTCCAGGCCGCGTCACTCAGAGGCCAGCGGTGCGGGGACTGGAGACGGGGGAAGAAAGGCAAAGCCACACCCAAAGTCCTCCAGAGAGGACCCCACCGTGGTGCAGACCCGCTCACGCACCCCATTCGCTCCGCCGACTTCCCAGCAGAGCCAGCCCTCGAGAGCTGAGCCGCTCGGGCACAAACCCGTTCCCAGGGAACACTGAGACCCGGGCACGCTCCAGGTACCGCCTGTTCCCGGAGGCCGCATCGTCCTCACCGCCAGAGAGGAACTCGCTCCTCCTCGGCACTCTTGCTGCGTCGCCCAGGGCGGGCCGCACGCAGAGTGTGCCTGGGCGTCTGCACGCATGTGCATCAGAGCCGGCCTACCGCCACAGCCCCAGAGATGGCCGCGGCTTCTTGTTCCTCCCCTTGGTCGCTCTGGCCCTCCCTGGCACAAGGGCCGTGGCCGACGTCCGTCGGCCCCGGAGGCGGGGTGTCCGTGCTGGGCCGGTCGAGCCGGTGGTGCTCCTGTGCGGGCGGCGGGCGGTTTCTCCCTCCTCCGGGTCTGGACCGGTGAATCACGACTGCGCCGGCAGGCAGGGCAGCCTGGATCTTGCGCAGCTCCAAGGCCGGCTTCGCTCGGTTGTGTTCTTGCAGGCGTCTCCACTGCTCTAAGCTCATCCCTTCGGCCTCTGTGTCCCCGGGGACTCCTGCGACCCAGGAGCTCTGCCGCTGGCGTCTCCTGCAGGCTGCCCGGGGTCTGCGGGTCAGCCCCGAGGGGGGCCGCTGCCCTCCCCCAGCGCCCCCTTCCCACGCACCTCCCGGGCGTAGAACAGGACGTAGGCGCTCTGGCTCAGGGCAGCAGTCTCGTCACAGGCGGTCACCTTGGCATCGTCCATCTTATACATTGCCGTTGCCGGCTCGGACGTAACAAAGTAGTGTCCTCGCTCACAGCTCCACCCGGAGTGCACCAGCACGGCATAGAGCACGTAGCCCAGTGGCCCTGCCTTCCCCTCAGACGTGTAGGGCTGCACGTCCAGGCGCTGGGATAGCGCACCTCCTGAGCCCTTTTGGCCCCGCTCAGCTGTGTGAACCGCTTCAGCACCAGCACCAGGACCTGGGACGTGCTGTGCAAAGTCAACCTCTTGGTGGCAGGCACCTTCCGGAGACAAACGCCACAGTCATAGGCATTTTCCGCCTCCAGCTTCTCGGGCTTGACCAGCTCTCTCAGAGCTTGCTCCACACTCTGAGCCGCCGTGATATCCAGGCTGACGTCCAGATGAGGGTCGAACGTGTCCGAGACACCGAGGCAGTGGAGACACTGGATCCGAGACCTCCACGTCCCGCCGAAGATCTGACGGACGACGCTGGTGTCCTCGGAGGCGTGGCCCGACGGCTGGGATGCACTCAGGCACCCTTGCTGCATGCCATTCAGAGTGAACATCAGAAACTCGTGGGCATCTTCCTGCTGGTGTCTGTGGAAGCCCGCCAGCAGGTCCTTGCGGGGCGATCACCTCTCCCGCGTGAAGAGGGCTCGGGTCACGTGAGCTCGCATGGCACAGAGCGTGCAGGAGCTGCCGCGACAGAGGGTGGCGTGCTGCCGGGACACCAGCCAGCTGGCCAGGGGCGGCGTGTGCTCAGACACTGCAGCGCCGCGTTCACGTAGCAGGTGTTCCCAGATTCTGAAGCCAGCGCCCACCCCCCACGGCCCCTCCAACTCAGGGCGACTTTCTGGCCAGGCGCCAGCCCCGCTGACCCAGGAGCCAAGTCACCCCGCTGGGGCGCCCGACAGCCGGCGACGGCCCCTCAGGGACAGAGGTCCCCGAAGGGCATCCGCACAGCGGCGCTGGCCGACAACCTCGCCTCCGCTAAGACGTTGAAGGGAGCCGGACACGCACCTCCCCGTGCTCAGAAGCAGCCCCGGGGCTCTGCAAACAAGGCCCACGAGGGTTTCCATCTCCTACCTGCAGCTGCACGCCGATGCCCTCCTTCCCTCACCACCGTCGTCTCCAAAAAGGGCCTTGGCCCCGCCCCCTCGGTCCTTTGGGGCTTTCCCACGGCCCCACCCCCGCACGTGCAAGCTCCTCATTCGCTGAGGTGGCCGGAGGCCTGCCCACTCCCACTCCCGCCATCCAACCACCGACACTTTTCTCGGGGATTCCCCTTGACGAAGCCCCGCACGGCACTTCCGACCTGGCCCCCTGGACCAAAGGGCTCCGGATGCAAATGATTCGGGGCCATTGGGCCTTCCAGCCTTGCCCGCTAGAGAGTCACTGCGGGCCTTCCAAGTTCAGCACACAAATGCGGGCTGCAGAGGAATGCGTGGGCTCACCATTCACGTCCTAACACACTTGTGCAAACATAGGTCTGCCCCCCTACCCTCTCCCCTTTAGGGGTCTCCCTTCCCAGACCCCTGCCTGAGGACAACCCCTCCCCAGACAACAAGAAACCCTTGCCTCAACTTTGGCTCTCCAGTGAGGTCCGCTCCAATTTCTATGCTTTCTCACTGGACACTCTGCTAGCGTTCAGGGTCCTGGCACCAAAAGATGCCGAGAGAGTGGCACATATGCTTTTCTCCCTTCAGGGCCGTTGGTCAAGCCCAAAGCGAGCTCATTCCAAAAGGCATAGGCTTGCTGCAACTTTGGATTCCTTGCTTCAGCTCTTTTTATGTCTCCGTTGCCTTTTGCCCTTCCTTTTCCTTCTTCCATTTGTTTTGATAGTGGTTGTTGTTGTTGTTGTTGTTGTTGTCGTTGCTTTTCTTTGTTTTGTTTTTTTTGGGGGGGGGTTTCGAGCGGTTTTTTGTGGGGTTTGTTTTTTTTTCTTTGCTTTTCCTTTTTTTATTTTTTTTTAATTTTGTGTTCATTTTGTTATTTTTTTGTTGCTTTTATTCTCTTTCTCTATTTTATATACAATAGTTGACTCATACAGTCGTCTTTCCAATTCCAGGGCTTAAAACGCGCTATAAGTCAAGGTATAAGAAAGGTTTCCCTCCTGGAAGAGGATGACTGTTGCTTTCCTTCTCGGTGTGGGACAGGTGTGTTTGTTTGCTCTCCCGTCCTGGACATTATGCTCGCCTTCCAGGACGATGGGGGTTTCACGGTCCATGGGTTTCCCATACATAGCTGAAGCCTTGATCCGTGGATACTTACTAGGAAAGAACGGCCCTGACCCGCTTTCTTCCTTAGCCTCTTGCACCCCTCCCACCTCCCGCTTCCCCATCCCATCCCAGGACCCTACCACTTTGTGCTTTATCGTCCAGGTGCTCACACCCTTGCTGTCCTCTTGCCTCCTTCCCATGGCACAGAGAAGCGAGATCAGCCAGTATCTTTCTCGCTTTTGCACGGATTTCCCCCAGCGTAAGGCCACCTTCCCACTCCCTCTGCCACGCCGCTCCAGTCGCCATTCTTCTCCTTTTTTCTCCTTCTCCTTCTCCCTCTTCTTCAGAGGGGGTGGGTGGGGCAAGCAGTAAGTCCATTGGAGACGATGGGGCGGAGGAGGATGGGTGGTGATGATGAGGGAGGGCTGTGGGTGGCTCCACGTCCTCGCGCGGGCACGCTTGTTCGTGTTCTTGGGGGAAGATACTGCTCATCATTCTTTTTCCTCTCCACGTGTGGAGGGCATGGTGCGCTGTAGGTGGGCATGCGGGGGAAACGAGCCATCGGAACGTTCTCTGTTCCTTGCCACGCCGACTGGCGCAGTCAGCAGCCAGAGTTGTCCCTCGAGGTCTGAGATGTTAAACCGCACATTCCCGGTCTGCCCTTTGCTGGAGGGTTTGGGGTTCGCAGCCGTCAGCCAAGAAACAGAAATAAAACACAAGAGGTGATCGATAAAGGTCCTCAGGCCCCCCTCCACCGGGTCACGGGAATCATGAGGCAGTGGAGAAAGCAGCTAGGGGAGGAGAGTTTCCCCACCGCCCCAGGCACTTTGGAGGCCGGCCGCGTCTCCTCGAGTCCAGCGGCGTTTGTCCGGGGCCCAGCTGGAAGGGACAACTGACTGCCAGGCAGGACGGGCAGAGTCGGAAGTCCAGTTGGCTTGCTATCCCAATCTAGGGTAGGCTCGGGTCTTTCCTCAGGCCGGGGAGGACCTTTGCTTCCAGAAATGAACGCTGCGTGATGAATCTCCACCTAGGCCCCGGTGCACTGCTGGTGGAGAGGTTTCTTTGGCACTAGTTGGCTCGCCTTTCTCCCCGTGGCCTTCGTGTCGGTGCTGGTGGTGCCGGTGGTGGTGCTCACGGCATTGTGGATCGCGTCTCCTGTTTGGCACTTGGCGCTGCTCCAGCACGCTCCTTGCACCGGAAATGGAGCCCCAGGGAACTTTGCGGACGAGCGTCCTGTCGGGGACCCACGGATCCCCAACTCAATCCTGCTGGAAACTCTGCCTAGTAGCACGAGGCCTCCCGAGGGCAGCCACCCATAAAGACTGCTTGCCCATCTTCTCCGCAGACGCTGCTCGACGTTTGGGGCATTCTCGAGAGCCTGGCCGGCCGGAAGAACACGGTGCGTGGACCTGCACCCGCTCTTCCCTGCACCTCCCCCCCGAAGGGCTCCGGAGAGCGTCTCCTTGCTCGGCTGGCTGTGAGCGTTCTGTGAGGCGTCTCCAGGCCGCGTCACTCACCAGAGGCCAGCGGTGCGGCCAGGGACTGGAGACGGGGGAAGAAAGGCAAAGCCACACCCAAAGTCCCATCCAGAGAGGACTCTCCCACCCTCGCAGAAGTGGCAGGCCCTGGCACCGTGCTCAGACCCGCTCACGCACCCCATTCGCTCCGCCGACTTCCCAGCAGAGCCAGCCCTCGAGAGCTGAGCCGCTCGGGCACAAACCCGTTCCAGGGAACACTGAGACCCCGGGCACGCTCCAGGTACCGCCTGTTCCCCGGAGGCCGCATCGTCCTCACCGCCAGAGAGGAACTCGCTCCTCCTCGGCACTCTTGCTGCGTCGCCCAGGGCGGGCCGCACGCAGAGTGTGCCTGGGCGTCTGCACGCATGTGCATCAGAGCCGGCCTACCGCCACAGCCCCAGAGATGGCCGCGGCTTCTTGTTCCTCCCCTTGGTCGCTCTGGCCCTCCCGCTGGCACAAGGGCCGTGGCCGACGTCCGTCGGCCCCGGAGGCGGGGTGTCCGTGCTGGGCCGGTCGAGCCGGTGGTGCTCCTGTGCGGGCGGCGGGCGGTTTCTCCCTCCTCCGGGTCTGGACCGGTGAATCACGACTGCGCCGGCAGGCAGGGCAGCCTGGATCTTGCGCAGCTCCAAGGCCGGCTTCGCTCGGTTGTGTTCTTGCAGGCGTCTCCACTGCTCTAAGCTCATCCCTTCGGCCTCTGTGTCCCCCGGGGACTCCTGCGACCCAGGAGCTCTGCCGCTGGCGTCTCCTGCAGGCTGCCCGGGGTCTGCGGGGTCAGCCCCGAGGGGGGCCGCTGCCCCTCCCCCAGCGCCCCCTTCCCACGCACCCTCCCGGGCGTAGAACAGGACGTAGGCGCTCTGGCTCAGGGCAGCAGTCTCGTCACAGGCGGTCACCTTGGCATCGTCCATCTTATACCATTGGCCGTTGCCGGCTCGGACGTAACAAAAGTAGTGTCCTCGCTCACAGCTCCACCCGGAGTGCACCAGCACGGCATAGAGCACGTAGCCCAGTGGCCCTGCCTTCCCCTCAGACGTGTAGGGCTGCACGTCCAGGCGCTGGGGATAGCGCACCTCCTGAGCCCTTTTGGCCCCGCTCAGCTGTGTGAACCGCTTCAGCACCAGCACCAGGACCTGGGACGTGCTGTGCAAAGTCAACCTCTTGGTGGCAGGCACCTTCCGGAGACAAACGCCACAGTCATAGGCATTTTCCGCCTCCAGCTTCTCGGGCTTGACCAGCTCTCTCAGAGCTTGCTCCACACTCTGAGCCGCCGTGATATCCAGGCTGACGTCCAGATGAGGGTCGAACGTGTCCGAGACACCGAGGCAGTGGAGACACTGGATCCGAGACCTCCACGTCCCGCCGAAGATCTGACGGACGACGCTGGTGTCCTCGGAGGCGTGGCCCGACGGCTGGGATGCACTCAGGCACCCTTGCTGCATGCCATTCAGAGTGAACATCAGAAACTCGTGGGCATCTTCCTGCTGGTGTCTGTGGAAGCCCGCCAGCAGGTCCTTGCGGGGCCGGATCACCTCTCCCGCGTGAAGGAGGGCTCGGGTCACGTGAGCTCGCATGGCACAGAGCGTGCAGGAGCTGCCGGCCGGACAGAGGGTGGCGTGCTGCCGGGACACCAGCCAGCTGGCCAGGGGCGCGTGTGGCTCAGACACTGCAGCGCCGCGTTCACGTAGCAGGTGTTCCCCAGATTCTGAAGCCCAGCGCCCACCCCCCACGGCCCCCTCCAACTCAGGGCGACTTTCTGGCCAGGCGCCAGCCCCGCTGACCCAGGAGCCAAGTCACCCCGCTGGGGGCGCCCGACTGCCGGCGACGGCCCCTCAGGGACAGAGGGTCCCCGAAGGGCATCCGCACCAGCGGCGCTGGCCCGACAACCTCGCCCTCCGGCTAAGACGTTGAAGGGAGCCGGACACGCACCTCCCCCGTGCTCAGAAGCAGCCCCCGGGGCTCTGCAAACAAGGCCCACGAGGGTTTCCATCTCCTACCTGCAGCTGCACGCCGATGCCTCCCTTCCCTCACACCGTCGTCTCCAAAAAGGGCCTTGGCCCCGCCCCCTCGGTCCTCTGGAGGCTTTCCCAACGGCCCCACCCCCGCACGTGCAAGCTCCTCATTCGCTGAGGCGGCCGAGGCCTGCCCACTCCCACTCCCACCATCCAACCACCGACACTTTTCTCGGGGAATTCCCCCTTGATGAAGCCCTGCCCGAGCCACCCCAGGAGATCCCACCCATGACACTGTCATGTGGAAGAAATCTGTTAACCAAGTCTGCAGAACTCAATGGGCTCCGTAGTCTTTCTCGAGCATCTACTTCCAAAACCAGAATCTGTCTGTGTTACTATTTCATGACTTTCACCATCTCCTCTGACCTTAACTGGGTGCTATTCCTGACCACTTTTTCTGGAGAAAATCATCTTAGCCTATGCTAATAAGTCTCCTGTAGATGAGAGTAATATTTCCAATCAAAACCCCCTCTGTTAGCATTATATCTTCTTGGCAAATATATCCAGACTGTTGCAGCTAATCATACGATTTTTACAGCCTCCCTACTGTGAGAGACATGGAAAGCCTAAAACATAGAGCCTTTCAAGGTATTAAAAGTTATTTGAGAAGTACTAGGCATAGGATTTCATTATTGGGCCAATGCATGTTGCTAAGTTCCCATATCTCTAATCCACTGTGCACCTGGAGTGCATTAGTTAACATAGTTGGAAAGTAAGAAAAACAGGTGTAGCCTGAAATTAACCACATCAGACTTTTGAGCTAATTGTTCTTTCTTGTAACTCACTGCATCTTTGCTTCGTGAGAATGTAACTCTGATACTTTCTGAGGCGATATAGATTAGAAATATAAGAAAAAATATTTCAAGGGAAAATAAGTTTCTGGTTGAACAGCCTTTATCAAAAGAGGGTCATAAAATGTTCACAGGCCTCCAAGGCCAGAAGATAATGTACAGAATATTGTTTTTTGGAAAAGTTTGCAGAAATAATATTGGTTTCGATAAAGACAAAATAGATGTAATGTTTGGGCTGACTCTGTATGACTTTGCATCTTTCATTTCCCTCTATGTACAAGTAAAGGTATAAAAGACCCTTTTGAAAATAAAAACAATGGGCCTCACTTGAAGAAGCTTGGTCACCACGTGTTTTTCTTTTTTCTCTGTTTTTCTCTCTTACTTTCTTTTTCAGGCTGATCTTTGGAGCATAGAAGCTCCCGGCGTTCACTTATCTGCCCGGGTTTCTAAGATCTGAACGGGAAGACGTTCTGCATCTTCATTCCCTTGGGAGACCAGGAAGGCACCTGTGGCCTCCGTGAACGGGGCAAACTTCTGGTCTCGAAGTTTTACTGACTTTCTATGGAAACCAAGGAATATCAGCCTCTTTCTCTCCTCTATTTTCTTATCTACAATATTCTTTCCTTATTTCTCTCTCTAAATCATCTGCCGAGGCCACTTTTCCTTCAGGTTCCCCTGGATCCTGCGGGGGCTGGACCCCGGCAAAGCCCCACACGCACTTCTGACCTGGCCGCCTGGGCCAAAGGGCTCTGGATGCGAATGATTCGGGGGCATTGGCCTTCCAGCCTTGCCCGCTAGAGATTCACTGCAGGCCTTCCAAGTTCAGCACACAAATGCGGACTGCAGAGGAATGCCGTGGGCTCACCATTCACATCCTAACACACTTCTGGAAACATGTCTGCCCACTTACCCTCTCCCCTTTAGGGGTCTCCCAACCCCAGACCCCTGCCTGAGGACAATCCCTCCCAGACAGCAATAAACCCTTTCTTCAACTTTGCTCTCCAGTGAGGTCCACTCTGATTTCAATGCTTCTCACTGGACACTCTTCTAGCGTTCAGGGTCCTGGCCCAAAAGATGCCGGGAGAGGGGCACATATGCTTTTCTCCCTTCAGGGCAGTTGGTCAAGCCCCAAAGCGAGCTCATTCCGAAAGACATAGGCTTGCTGCAACTTTGGATTCATTGCTTCAGCTCCTTTCCTCTCTCCCTGTCTTTTTTGTTTTCCTTTTTGTTTCTTTCCTTTTTTGTTTTTGCTTTCTTCTTTAATCATGCTTATAT
>NW_017216553.1:0-13111 GCF_001704415.2 Capra hircus
CTGAGGCGTCTGAGGGCTAATCACATCTAACATCTGGAACTTCCAAAGGGTCCTTCACACACCCTTGCTGCAACTCAAGAAGTTTCCCGACATACCCTGTCTCCACTCGAGAGGAAGCACGAGAGTCCCGCCCACATCCAGAGGAGACCCGTTTCCGCCTCCTAGCTCGAGAGGAGGATCTTTCCCTGCGTGGTGCGGGAAAGAATTCCCCGCGTTCCCGTCGCATCTCAAGAGGAGCGCTCTCCACAGGAAAGGCGAGAGGAACTCCAGGTCGTGCCACCATTCCAGAGTCCCCCAGATGTCTCAGTCCATTCAGGAAAACCTGTTTTCCCTGCACTGCTCGACTTTCAAGCGAGGATCGACTCACACCACGGTGGCACGTGGGACTGCCCGTGGGAAAGCCTCGTGGGAAAGCCTCGTGGGAAAGGCTCAGGGAAAGCCACAGATCCTGATCCACGCGAAGGGAAGCGTGACACTGCTGCTACAGCTCGGGAGGAAAGCGACATGCATGCCCCCACTGATACGAGGACTGACCACCTGGGAGACTCCAGAAGTACCCCAAGATCCATGTCAAGCACTGAGAGGAATCTCAGGTTCCGGCACCGACTCCACACAAGGTCTTAGGCGCCGGCATCGACGGGAGAGGAATCCCGAGAGGCCCCCGAGCAACTCGCATGGGGACTGCCTTTCCTGAGGCCACCAGAGCGGGTCCCTGAGGTCCCCATCTTAAGTCGAAGCACCTGCCGCAACTCGAGAAAATCCAGGAGGTTCTCCCCTCCAGGCGAGATGAGGCCCATTTTCGCTGAGGCGTCTCGAGGTAATCACACCTAACCTCTGGAACTTCCAAAGGGTCCTTCACACCCTTGCTGCAACTCAAGAAGTTCCTCGACATACCCGTTCCATCGAGAGAAGCACGAGAGTCCCGCCACATCCACAGGAGCCCGTTTCTGCCTCATAGCTCGAGAGGAGGGATCCTTTCCCTGCGTGGTCGAATAAGATTCCCGGCGTTCCCGTCGCATCTCAAGAGGAGTCGCTCTCCACAGGAAAGGCGAGAGGAACTCCAGGGTCGTGCCACCATTCCCAGAGTCCCCCAGATGTCTCAGTCCATTCCAGGGAAACCTGTTTTCCCTGCACTGCCTCGACTTTCAAGCCGAGGATCGACTCACACAACGGTGGCACGTGGGACAGCCCTGTGGGAAAGCTCGGGAAAGCCTCCTGGGAAAGCCTCGAGCGAAAGCCCAGATCCCTTGATCCACGCGAAGGGAAGCATGACACTGCTGCTACAGCTCGGGAGGAAAGCGCACGTGCATGCCCCCACTCGAGACGAGGACTGACTCCCCTGGGGAGACTCCAGAAGTACCTCAAGATCCATGTCAGCACTGGAGAGGAACCCTCAGGTTCTGACACCAACTCCACACATGGTCTTACGCCCCGGCATCGATGGGAGAGGAATCCCGAGAGGCCCCTGAGCAACTCGCATGGGGATTGGCCTTTCCTGAGGCACCAGAGCAGGTCCCTGAGGTCCCCGTCGTAAGTCGAGGAGCACCTGCCCCAACTCGAGAAAATCCAGGAGGTTCTCCCTCCAGGCGAGATGAGGCCCATTTCCGCTGAGGCATCTCGAGGCTAATCACACCTAACATCTGGAACATCCAAAGGGTCCTTCACACCCTTGCTGCAACTGCAAGAAGTTGCCCCCGACATACCCGTCTCCACTCG
Source organism: Capra hircus (assembly GCF_001704415.2). Lineage (NCBI taxonomy): Eukaryota > Metazoa > Chordata > Mammalia > Artiodactyla > Bovidae > Capra > Capra hircus. The sequence goes on from NW_017216553.1 coordinate 1,717, forward strand.
AAAGGAAGCACGAGAGTCCCGCCCAATTCCAGAGGAGCCCCGTTTCCGCCTCCTTGCTCGAGAGACAGGTTCCTTTCGCTGCGTGGTCGGGAAAGAATTCCCGGCGTTCCTGTCGCATCTCAAGAGGAGGCACTCTCCACAGGAAAGGCGAGAGGAACTCCAGGGTCGTGCCACCATTCCCAGAGTCCTCCAGATGTCTCCAGTCCATTCCAGGGAAACTTGTTTTCCCTGCACTGCCTCGGACTTTCAAGCCGAGGATCGACTCACACCACGGTGGCACGTGGGACAGTCCTGTGGGAAAGCCTCAAGGGAAAGCCCCTGATGCCTTGATCCACGCGAAGGGAAGCGTGACACTGCTGCTACAGCTCGGGCGGAAAGAGCACGTGCATGTCCCCACTCGAGACGAGGACTGACTCCCCTGGGGAGACTCCAGAAGTACCCCAAGATCCATGTCAGCACTGGAGAGGAATCCACAGGTTTCGGCACCGACTCCACTCAAGGTCTTAGGCCCCGGCATCGAGGGGAGAGGAATCCCGAGAGGCCCCCGAGCAACTCGCATGGGGACTGGCCTCTCCTGAGGCAACCAGAGCGGGTCTCTGAGGTCCCCATCGTAAGTCGAAAGCACCTGCCGCAACTAGAGAAAGTCCAGGAGGTTCTCCCCTCCAGGCGAGATGAGGCCAATTTCCGCTGAAGGCGTCTCAAGGCTAATCACATCTAACGTCTGGAACTACCAAAAGCGTCCTTCACACCCTTGCTGCAACTCAAGAAGTTCCCCGACATACCCGTCTCCTCTAGAGAAAAAGCACGAGAGTCCCGCCACATCCAGAGGAGCCCCGTTTCCGCCTCCTAGCTCGAGAGGAGGGATCCTTTCCCTGCGAGGTGGGGAAAGAATTCCCCGCGTTCCCGTCGCATCTCAAGAGGAGGCGCTCTCCACAGGAAAGGCGAGAGGAACTCCAGGGTCATGCCACCATTCCCAGAGTCGCCCTGATGTCTCAGTCCATTCCAGGGAAACCTGTTTTCCCTGCACTGCCTCGACTTTCAAGCCGAGGATCGACTCACACCACGGTGGCACGTGGGACAGCCCTGTGGGAAAGCCTCGTGGGAAAGCCTCGTGGGAAAGCCTCCAAGTAAAGCCACAGATTCCTGGATCCACGCGAAGGGAAGAGTGACACTGCTGCTACAGCTCGGGAGGAAATTGCACATGCATGCCCCCAATAGATATGAGGACTGACTCACCTGGGAGACTCCAGAAGTACCCCAAGATCCATGTAAGCACTGTAGAGGTATTCTCAGGTTCCGGCACCGACTCCACACAAGGTCTTAAGCGCCGGCATCGACGGGAGAGGAATCCCGAGAGGCCCCCGAGCAACTCGCATGGAGCCTGACCTTTCCTGAGGCCACCAGACCGGGTCCCTGAGGTCCCCATCTTAAGTCCACAGCACCTTCCGCAACTCGAGAAAATCCAGGAGGTTCTCCCCTCCAGGCGAGATGAGGCCCATTTCCGCTGAGCCGTTTTGAGGCTAATCACATCTAACATCTGGAACTTCCAAAGGGTCCTTCACACCCTTGCTGCAACTCAAGAAGTTCCCCGACATACCCGTCTCCACTCGAGAGGAAGCACGAGAGTCAGGCCCACATCCAGAAGAGCCCCATTTCCGCCTCCTATCCCGAGAGGAGGGAACCTTTCCCTGCGTGGTCGGAAAACAATTCCCGGTGTTCCTATCGCATCTCAAGAGGAGGCACTCTCCACGGGAAAGGCGAGAGGAACTCCAGGGTCGTGCCACCATTTACAGAGTCCTCCAGATGTCTAAGTCCATTCAAGGGAAATCTGTTTTCCCTGCACTGTTTCGACTTTCAAGCCGAGGATCGACTCACACCACGGTGGCACGTGGTACAGCCCTGTGGGAAAGCCTCGTGGGAAAGCCTCGTGGGAAATCCTCGTAGGAAAGCCTTGAGGGAAAGCCTAGAATCCCTTGATCCACGCGAAGGGTAGAGTGACACTGCTGCTACAGCTCGGAAGGAAAACGCACGTGCATGCCCCAATCGAGACGAGGACTGACTCCCCTCTAGAGACTCCAGAAGAACCCCAAGATCCATGTCAGCACTGGAGAGGAATCCTCAGGTTCCGACACCGACTCCACACATGGTCTTACGCCCCGGCATCAACGGGAGAGGAATCCCGAGAGGCCCCCAAACAACTCGCATGGGGACTGGCCTTTCCTGAGGCCACCAGAGCGGGTCCCTGAGGTCCCCGTCGTAAGTCGAGAGCACCTGCCGCAAGTCGAGAAAATCCAGGAGGTTCTCCCCTCCAGGCGAGATGAGGCCCATTTCCGCTGAGCCGTTTTGAGGCTAATCACATCTAACATCGGGAACTTCCAAAGGGTCCTTCACACCCTTGCTGCAACTCAAGAAGTTCCCCGACATACCCGTCTCCACTCGAGAGGAAGCACGAGAGTCAGGCCCACATCCAGAAGAGCCCCATTTCCGCCTCCTATCCCGAGAGGAGGGATCCTTTCCCTGCGTGGTCGGAAAACAATTCCCGGTGTTCCCATCGCATCTCAAGAGGAGGCACTCTCCACGGGAAAGGCGAGAGGAACTCCAGGGTCGTGCCACCATTTACAGAGTCCTCCAGATGTCTAAGTCCATTCAAGGGAAATCTGTTTTCCCTGCACTGTTTCGACTTTCAAGCCGAGGATCGACTCACACGACGGTGGCACGTGGGATGGCCCTGTGGGAAAGCATCGTGGGAAAGCCTCGTGGGAAATCCTCCTAGGAAAGCCTTGAGGGAAAGCCTAGAATCCCTTGATCCACGCGAAGGGTAGCGTGACACTACTGCTACAGCTCGGAAGGAAAACGCACGTGCATGCCCCAATCGAGACGAGGACTGACTCCCCTCTAGAGACTCCAGAAGTACCCCAAGATCCATGTCAGCACTGGAGAGGAATCCTCAGGTTCCGACACCGACTCCACACATGGTCTTACGCCCCGGCATCGACGGGAGAGGAATCCCGAGAGGCCCCCGAGCAACTCGCATGGGGACTGGCCTTTCCTGAGGCCACCAGAGTAGGTCCCTGAGGACCCCGTCGTAAGTCGCGAGCACCTGCCGCAACTCGAGAAAATCCAGGAGGTTCTCCCCTCCTAGGCGAGATGAGGCCCATTTCCGCTGAGGCGTCTCGAGGCTAATCACACCTAACCTCTGGAACTTCCAAAGGGTCCTTCACACCCTTGATGCAACTCAAGAAGTTCCCGGACATACCCGTCTCCACTCGAGAGGAAGCACGAGAGTCCCGCCCACATCCAGAGGAGCCCAGTTTCGTCCTCCTAACTCGAGAGGAGGGATGCTTTCCCTGCGTGGTCGGGAAAGAATTCCCGGCGTTCCCGTCGCATCTCAAGAGGAGGCGCTCTCCACAGGAAAGGCGAGAGGAACTCCAGGGTCGTGCCACATTCCCAGAGTCCCCCAGATGTCTCAGTCCATTTCAGGGAAACCTGTTTTCCCTGCACTGCCTCGACTTTCAAGCCGAGGATCGACTCACACCAGGGTGGCACGTGGGAGAGCCCTGTGTGAAGGCCTCGTGGGAAAGCCTCGTGGGGAAGCCTCGAGGGAAAGCCACAGAACCCTTGACATACGCGAAGGCAAGCGTGACACTGCTGCTACTGCTCGGGAGGAACGCGCACGTGCATGCCCCCACTCGAGACGAGGACTGACTCCCCTGGGGAGACGCGAGAAGTACCCCAAGATCCATGTCAGCACTGGAGAGGAATCCTCAGGTTCCGCACCGACTCCACACAAGGTCTTAGGCGACTGCATCTACGGGAGAGGAATCCTGAGAGGGCCCCGAGCAACTCGCATGGCGTCTGGCCTTTCCTGAGGCCACCAGAGAGGGTCCCTGATGTCCCCGTCATAACTCGAGAGCACCTGCCACAACTCGAGAAAATCCAGGAGGTTCTCCCCTCCAGGCGAGATGAGGCCCATTTCCGCTGAGGGGTCTCGAGGCTAATCACACCTAACCTCTGGAACTACCAAAGGGTCCTTCACACCCTTGCTGCAACTCAACAAGTTCCCCGACATATCCGTCTCCACTCGAGAGGAAGCACGAGAGTCCCGCCCACATCCAGAGGAGACCGTTTCTGCCTCTTAGCTCGAGAGGAGGGATCCTTTCCCTGCGTGTTCGGGAAAGAATTCCCGGGGATCCCCTCGCATCTCAAGAGGAGGCGCTCTCCACAGGAAAGGCGAGAGGAACTCCTGGGTTGTGCCACCATTCCCAGAGTCCCCCAGATGTCTCAGTCCATTCCAGGGAAACCCGTTTTCCCTGCACTGCCTCGACTTTCAAGCCGAGAATCGACTCACACCACGGTGGCACGTGGGACAGCCCTGTGGGAAAGCCTCGTGGGAAAGCCTCGAGGGAAAGCCACAGATCCCTTGATCCATGCGAAGGAAAGCGTGACACTGCTGCTTCAGCTCGGGAGCAAATCTCACGTGGATGCCCCAACTCGAGACGAGGACTGAGTCCCCTGGGTAGGCTCCAGAAGTTCCCCAAGATCCATGTCAGCACTGGAGAGTAATCCTCAGGTTCCGACACCAATTCCACACATGGTCTTAAGCCCCGGCATCGACGGGAGAGGAATCCCGAGAGGCCCCTGAGCAACTCACATGGGGTTTGGCCTTTCCTGAGGCCACCAGAGCAGGTCCCTGAGGTCCCCGTCGTAAGTCGAGAGCACCTGCCGCAACTCGAGAAAATCCAGGAGGTTCTCCCCTCCAGGGGAGATGAGGCCCATTTCCGCTGAGGCTTCTAGAGGCTAATCACACCTAACTTCTGGAACTTCCAAAGGGTCCTTCTCACCCTTGCTACAACTCAAGAAGTTCCCCGGCATACCCGACTCCACTCAGGATGAAGCACGAGAGTCCCGCCCACATCCAGAGGAGACCCGTTTCCGCCTGCTTGCTCGAGAGACGGATTCCTTTCCCTGCGTTGTCGGGAAAGAATTCCCGGCGTTCCTGTCGCATCTCAAGAGGAGGCACTCTCCACAGGAAAGGCGTGAGGAACTCCAGGGTTGTGCCACCATTCCCAGAGTCCTCCAGATATCTCAGTCCATTCCAGGGAAACCTGTTTTCCCTGCACTGTTTAGACTTTCAAGCCGAGGATCGACTCACACCACGGTGGGACGTGGGACAGCCCTATGGGAAAGCCTCGTGGGAAAGCCTCCTGGGAAAGGCTCGAGGGAAAGCCACTGATCCCTTGATCCACGTGAAGGGAAGCGTGACACTGCTGCTACAGCTCGGGAGTAAAGCGTACGTGCATGCCCCCACTCGAGACGAGGACTGAGTCCCCTGGGGAGACTCCAGAAGTACTCCAAGATCCATGTCAGCATTGGAGAGGAATCCTCAGGTTCCGGCACCGACTCCACACAAGGTCTTAGGACCGGCATCGACGGGAGAGGAATCCCGAGAGGCCCCCGAGCAACTCGCATGGGGACTGGCCTTTCCTGAGGCCACCAGAGCGGGTCTCTGAGGTCCACGACCTAAGTCGAGAGCACCTGCCGCAACTCGAGAAAATCCAGGAGGTTCTCCCCTCCAGGAGAGATAAGGCCCATTTCCGCTGAGGCGTCTCAAGGCTAATCACACCTAACCTCTGGAACTTCCAAAAGGTCCTTCACACCCTTGCTGAAACTCAGGAAGTTCCCGTGCATACCCGTCTCCACTCGAGAGGAAGCACGAATGTCCCGCCCACATCCAGAGGAGCCCCGTTTCCGCCTCCTAGCTCGAGAGGAGCGATCCATTCCCTGCGTGGTCGGGAAAGAATTCCCGGCGTTCCAGTCGCATCTCAAGAGTAGGCACTCTCCACGGGAAAGGCGAGAGGAACTCCAGGGTCTTGCCACCATTCCCAGAGTCCTCCAGATGTCTAAGTCCATTCAAGGGAAACCTGTTTTCCCTGCACTGTTTCGACTTTCAAGCAGAGGATCGACTCACACCACGGTGCCACGTGAGACAGCCCTGTGGGAAAGCCTCGTGGGAAACCTCGTGGGAAAGCCTCGAGGGAAAGCCACAGATCCATTGATCCACGCGAAGGGAAGCGTTACAATGCTGCTACAGCTCGAGAGTAAAGCGCACTTGTATGCCCCCACTCGAGACGAGGACTGAAACCACTGGGGACAGTCCAGAAGTTCCCCAAGATCCATTTCAGCACTGGAGAGGAATCCTCAGGTTCCGGAACCGACTCCACACAATGTCTTAGGCCCCGGCATCGACGGGAGAGGAATCCCGAGAGGTCCCCGAGCAACTCGCATGGGGACTGGCCTTTCCTGAGGCCTCCAGAGCCGGTCCCTGAGGACAACGTCTTAAGTCGAGAGCACCTGCCGCAACTCGAGAAAATCCAGGAGGTTCTCCCCTCTAGGCGAGATGAGGCCCATTTCCGCTGAGCTGTCTCGAGGCTAATCACACCTAACCTCTGGAACTTCCAAAGGGTCCTTCACACCCTTGCTGCAACTCAAGAACTTCCCCGACTTACCCGGCTCCACTCAAGAGGAAGCACGAGAGTCCCGCCCACATCCAGAGGAGACCCGTTTCTGCCTCATAGCTCAAGAGGAGGGATTCTTTCCCTGCGTGGTCGGGAAAGAATTCCCCGTGTTCCCGTTGCATCTCAAGAGGAGTCGCTCTCCACAGGAAAGGCGAGAGGAACTCCAGGGTCGTGCCACCATTCCCTGAGTCCCCCAGATGTCTCAGTCTATTCCAGGGAAACCTGTTTTCCCTGCACTGCCTCGACTTTCAAGCCGAGGATCGACTCACACCACGGTGGCACGTGGGACAGCCCTGTGGGAAAGCCTCTTGGGAAAGCCACAGTAACCTTGATCCACGCGAAGGGAAGCGTGACACTGCTGCTACTGCTCGGGAGGAAAGCGCTAGTGCGGCCCCCAATCGAGACGAGGACTGACTCCCCTGGGGAGACTCCAGAAGTACCCCATTATCCATGTAAGCACTGGTGAGGAATCCTCAGGTTCCGGAACCGACTCCTCACAAGATCTTATTCCCCGGCATCGACGGGAGAGGAATCCCGAGAGGCCCCCGAGCAACTCGCATGGGGACTGGCCTTTCCTGAGGCCACCAGAGCGGGTCCCTAAGGTCCCCTGTCGTAAGTCGAGAGCACCTGCCGCAACTCGAGAAAATCCAGGAGGTTTCTCCCCTCCAGGCGAGATGAGGCCCATTTCCGCTGAGGCGTCTCGAGGCTAATCACATCCTAACATCGGGAAATTCCAAAGGGTCCTTCACACCCTTGCTGCAACTCAAGAAGTTCCCCGACATACCCGGTCTCCACTGGAGAGGAAGCACGAGAGTCCCGCCCACATCCAGAGTAGCCCCGTTTCCGCCTCCATAGCTCGAGAGTAGGGATCCTTTCCCTGCGTGGTGGGGAAAGAATTCCCCGCGTTCCCGTCGCATCTCTAGAGGAGGCGCTCTCGACAGGAAAGGCGAGAGTAACTCCAGGGTCGTGCCACCATTCCCAGAGTCCCCCAGATGTCTCAGTTCATTCCAGGGAAACCTGTTTTCCCTGCCACTGCCTCGACTTTCAAGCCGAGGATCGACTCACACCACGGTGGCACGTGGGACAGCCCTGTGGGAAAGCTTCGTGGGAAAGCCTCCTGGGAAAGCCTCGAGGAAAGCCACAGATCACTTGATCCACGCGAAGGGAAGCGCTGACACTGCTGCTACAGCTCGGGAGGAAAGCGCACTGTGCATGCCCCCACTCGAGACGAGGACTGACTCCCCTGGGGAGACTCCAGAAGTACCCCAAGATCCATGTCAGCACTGGAGAGGAATCCTCAGGTTCCGGCACCGACTCCACACGAAGTCTTAGGCCCCGGCATCGACTGGAGAGGAATCCCGATAGGCCCCGAGCAACTCGCATGGGGACTGGCCTTTCCCTGAGGCCACCAGAGCGGGTCCCTGAGGTCCCCGTCGTAAGTCGAGAGCACCTGCCGCAACTCGAGAAAATCCAGGAGGTTCTCCCCTCCAGGCGAGATGAGGCCCATTTCCGCTGAGGCGTCTCTGAGGCTAATCACATCTAACCTCTGGAACTTCCAAAGGGTCCTTCACACCCTTGCTGCAACTCAAGAAGTTCCCCGACATACCCGTTCCACTCGAGAGGAAGCACGAGAGTCCCGCCCACATCCAGAGGAGCCCCGTTTCTCGCCTCCTAGCTCGAGAGGAGGATCCTTTCCCTCGCTGGTCGGGAAAGAATTCCGATGCTTCCCGTCGCTATCTCAAGAGGAGGCGCTCTCCACAGGAAAGGCGAGAGGAACTCCAGGGTCGTGCCACCATTCCCAGAGTACCCCCAGATGTCTCAGTCCATTCCAGGGAAAACCTGTTTTCCCTGCACTGCCTCGACTTTCAAGCCGAGGATCCGACTCACACCACGGTGGCACGTGGGACAGCCCTGTGGGAAAGCCTCATGGGAAAGCCTCCTGGGAAAGCCTCGAGGGAAAGCCACAGATCCCTTGATCCACGCGAAGGGAAGCGTGACACTGCTGCTACAGCTCGGGAGGAAAGCGCACGTGCATGCCCCCACTCGAGACTGAGGACTGACTCACCTGGGGAGACTCCAGAAGATACCCCAAGATCCATGTCAGCACTGGAGAGGAAACCTCAGGTTCCGGCACCGACTCCACACAAGATCTTAGGCCCGGCATCGACGGGAGAGGAATCCCGAGAGGCCGCCGAGCAACTCGCATGCGGACTGGCCTTTCCTGAGGGCACCAGAGCGGGTCCCTGAGGTCCCCGTCGTAAGTCGAGAAGCACCTGCCGCCAACTCGAGAAAATCCAGGAGGTTCTACCCTCCAGGCGAGATGAGCCCATTTCCGCTGAGGCGTCTCGAGGCTAATCACATCTAACATCTGGAACTTCCAAAGGGTCCTTCACACCCTTGCTGCAACTCAAGAAGTTCCCCGACATACCCGTCTCACTCGAGAGGAAGCACGAGAGTCCCGCCCACATCCAGAGGAGCCCGTTTCCGCCTCCTAGCTCGAGAGGAGGGATCCTTTCCCTGCGTGGTCGGGAAAGAATTCCCGCGTTCCCGTCGCATCTCAAGAGGAGGCGCTCTCCACAGGAAAGGCGAGAGGAACTCCAGGGTCGTGCCACCATTCCCAGAGTCCCCCAGATGTCTCAGTCCATTCCAGGGAAACCTGTTTTCCCTGCACTGCCTCGACTTTCAAGCCGAGGATCGACTCACACCACGGTGGCACGTGGACAGCCCTGTGGGAAAGCCGTCGTGGGAAAGCCTCGTGGGAAAGCCTCGAAGGGAAAGCCACAGATCCCTTGATCCACGCGAAGGGAAGAGTGACACTGCTGCTACAGCTCGGGAGGAAAGCACGTGCATGCCCCCAATCGAGACGAGGACTGACTCCACCTGGGGAGACTCCAGAAGTACCCCAAGATCCATGTCAGCACTGGAGAGGAATCCTCAGTTCCGGCACCGACTCCACACAAGGTCTTAGCCTGGCATCGACTGGGAGAGGAATCCCGAGAGGCCCCGAGCAACTCGCATGGGGACTGGCCTTTCCTGAGGCCACCAGAGCGGGTCCCTGAGGTCCCCGTCGTAAGTCGAGAGCAACCTGCCGCAACTCGAGAAAATCCAGGAGGTTCTCCCCTCAGGCGAGATGAGGCCCATTTCCGCTGAGGCGTCTCGAGGCTAATCACACCTAACCTCTGGAACTTCCAAAGGGTCCTTCACACCCTTGCTGCAACTCAAGAAGTTCCCCGACATACCCGTTCTCCACTCCGAGAGGAAGCACGAGAGTCCCGCCACATCCAGCAGGAGCCCCGTTTCTGCCTCCTATCTCGAGAGGAGGATCCTTTCCCTGCGTTGGTCGGAAAGAATTCCCGGCTGTTCCCGTCGCAATCTCAAGAGGGAGGCGCTCTCCACAGGAAAGGCCGAGAGGAACTCCAGGGTCGTGCCACCATTCCCAGAGTCCCCCAGATGTCTCAGTCCATTCCAGGGAAACCTGTTTTCCCTGCACTGCCTCGACTTCAAGCCGAGGATCGACTCACACCAACGTGGTGGCACGTGGGACAGCCCTGTGGGAAAGCCTCGTGGGAAAAGCTTCGTGGGAAAGCCTCGGAGGGAAAGCCACTGATCCCTTGATCCACGCGAAGGGAAGCGTGACACTGCCTGCTACAGCTCGGGAGGAAAGCGCACGTGCATGCCCCCACTCCGAGACGAGGACTGACTCCCTGGGGAGACTCCAGAAGTACCCCAAGATCCATGTCAGCACTGGAGAGGAATCCTCAGGTTCTCGACACCAACTCCACACATAGGTCTTACGCCCGGCATCGACGGGAGAGGAATCCGAGAGCCCCTGAGCAACTCGCATGGGGACTGGCCTTTCCTGAGGCCACCAGAGCGGGTCCCTGAGGTCCCCGTCGTAAGTCGAGAGCACCTGCCGCAACTCGAGAAAATCCAGGAGGTTCTCCCCTCCAGGCGAGATGAGGCCCATTTCCGCTGAGGCGTCTCGAGGCTAATCACACCTAAACTCTGGAACTTCCAAAGGGTCCTTCACACCCTTGCTGCAACTCAAGAAGTTCCCCGACATACCCGTCTCCACTCGAGAGGAAGCACGAGAGTCCCGCCCACATCCAGAGGAGCCCCGTTTCCGCCTCCTAGCTCGAGAGCAGGGATCCTTTCCCTGCGTTGGTTCGGGAAAAAAATTCCCGGCGTTCCGTCGCATCTCAAGAGGAGGCCGCTCTCCACAGGAAAGGCGAGAGGAACTCCAGGGTCGATGCCACCATTCCCAGAGTCCTCCCAGATGTCTCAGTCCATTCCAGGGAAACTGTTTTCCCTGCACTGCCTCGACTTTCAAGCCGAGGATCGACTCACACCCACGGTGGCACGTGGGACAGTCCTGTGGGAAAGCCCTCAGAGGGAAAGCCCCTAGATGCCTTGATCCACGCGAAGGGAAGCGTGACACTGCTGCTACAGCTCAGGGACGGAAAGCGCACGTGCATGTCCCCCACTCGAGACGAGGACTGACTCCCTGGGGAGACTCCAGAAGTACCCCAAGATCCATGTCAGCACTGGAGAGGAATCCACAGGTTTCGGGCACCGACTCCACTCAAGGTCTTAGGCCCCGGCATCGAGGGGAGAGGAATCCCGAGAGGCCCCCGAGCAACTCGCATGGGGACTGGCCTCTCCTGAGGCAACCAGAGCGGGTCTCTGAGGTCCCCATCGTAAGTCGAAAGCACCTGCCGCAACTAGAGAAAAGTCCAGGAGGTTCTCCCCTCCAGGCGAGATGAGGCCAATTTTCCGCTGAAGGCGTCTCAAGGCTAATCACATCTAACGTCTGGAACTCCAAAGCGTCCTTCACACCCTTGCTGCAACTCAAGAAGTTCCCCGACATACCCGTCTCCTCT
>NW_017216554.1:0-13111 GCF_001704415.2 Capra hircus
AGGGGAAATCACGTGGGCCGCCATGGCAATCACGTGGGCCCCCTGGGAATCACGTGGCCCCCAGGGGAAATCACGTGGGCCCCCAGGGCAATCACGTGGGCCCCTGGGGCAATCACGTGGCCCCCAGGGAAATCACGTGGGCCCCCAGGGAAATCACGTGGCCCCCAGGGAATCACGTGGGCCCCCAGTCACGTGGCCCCCAGGGAAATCACGTGGGCCCCCAATCGTGGGCCCCCAGGGGAAATCACCCCAGGGGGCAATCACGTGGCCCTGGGCAATCACGTGGGCCCCAGGGAAATCACGTGGGCCCCAGGGGCAATCACGTGGCCCCCAGGGGAATCACGTGGGCCCGGGAAAACGTGGGCAATCACGTGGGGCCCCAGGGGAAATCACGTGGGCCCCAAAATCACGTGGGCCCCCAGGGGCAATCACGTGGCCCCAGGGGTGGGCCCCAGGGGAAATCAGGGGCAATCAGTGGGCCCCCACGTGGGCCCCATCACGTGGGCCCCAGGGGCGGAAATCACGTGGGCCCCAGGGGAATCATGGGCCCCCAGGGAAATCACGGGCCCCAGGGGAAATCACGTGGGCCCCTGGGGCAATCACGTGGGGCCCCAGGGGAAATCACGTGGGCCCCCCGGCACGTGGCCCAGGGGAAATCCGTGGGCCCCTGGGGCAATCACGTGGGGGGGCAATCACGTGGAGGGGAAATCGTGGGCCCCAGTGGGCAATCACGTGGCCCCCAGTGGGCTCACGTGGGCCCCCAGGGGCAATCACGTGGAGGGAATCACGTGGCAATCACGTGGGCCCCCAGGGGAAGTGGGCCCCCCATGGGCCCCCAGGGGCAATCACGTGGGCCCCCAGTGGGGGAAATCACGTGGGCCCCCAGGGAATCACGTGGGCAATCACGTGGCCCCCAGGGGCAATCACGTGGGCCCCAGGGAAATCACGTGGGCCCCATGGGCAATCACGTGGCCCCCTGGGGAAATCACGTGGTCACGTGGGCCCCTGGGCAATCACGTGGGCAAATCAACGTGGCCCCCTCACGTGGGCCCCCAGGGAAATCACGTGGGCCCCAGGGGAAAATCACGTGGGCCCCAGGGCAATCACGTGGGCCCCAGGGAAATCACGTGGGCCCCCAGGCAATCACGTGGGCCCCCAGGGAAATCACGTGGCCCCCAGGGGAATCACGTGGCCCCCGGGGCAATCGTGGCCCCCCGTGGCCCCAGGGCAATCACGTGGGCCCCCAGGGGTAAAATCGTGGGCCCCACGTGGGCAGGGTGGGCCCCCAAAATCACGTGGGCCCCCACGTGGGCCCCCAGGGGGCAATCACGTGGCCCCCTGGGGCAATCACGTGGGCCCCCAAATAGGGGCACGTGGCCCCAGGGGAAATCACGTGGGCCCCCCGGGAAATCACGTGGGGGGGGCAATCACGTGGGCCCCCCCCAGGGGGAAATCAAACCTGGGGCAATCCCCCCAGGGGGGGGAAATCACGGTGGGCCCCCGTGGGGGCAATCACGTGGGCCCCCAGGGGAATCAAGGGGCAATCACGTGGGCCCCCAGGGGAAATCACGTGGGCCCCAGGGGCAATCACGTGGGCCCCAGGGGAAATCACGTGGGCCCCGGGCAATCATCACGTGGGCCCCCAGGGGGAAATCAAATCACCCAGGGGAAATCACGTGGGGCCCCCCGGCAATCACGTGGGCCCCCAGGGAAATCACGTGGGCCCCCAGGGAAATCACGTGGGCCCCCTGGGGGGGCCCCAGGGGGAAATCACGTGGCCCCCCAGGGGAATCAAATCACGTGGGGGCACGTGGGCCCCCCAGGGGCAATCACGTGGGCCCCCAGGGAAATCACGTTGGGCAATCACGTGGGCCCCCATCACGTGGGCCCCAGGGGAATCACGTGGGCCCCCAGGGAAATCACCCCCAGGGAAATCACGTGGGGGAAATCACGGTGGGGCCCCCGGGAATCACGTGGGGCCCCCGGAAATCACGGTGGGCCCCGGGTGGGGCCCCCAGGGGAAATCACGTGGGAAATCACGTGGGCCCCCAGGGAATCACGTGGGCCCCCAGGGGAAATCATGGGCCCCCAGGGGGAAATCACGTGGGCCCCCAGGGGAAATCACGTGGGCCCCCTGGGGCAATCACGGGGCCCCGGGCCCCCAGGGCAATCACGTGGGGCCCCCAGGGAATCACGTGGGCCCCCATCACGTGGGGAAATCACGTGGGCCCCCAGGGGAAATCACGTGGGCCCCCTGGGGCAATCACGTGGGGGCAATCACCCCCAGGGCAATCACGTGGCCCAGGGGAATCACGGGGCCCCCAGGGGGAATCACGTGGGCCCCCTGGGCAATCACCCCAGGGGAAATCACGTGGGGGGGTGGGCCCCACAATCACGTGGGCCCCCAGGGGAAATCACGTGGGCCCCCATGGGCAATCACGTGGGCCCCCAGGGGAAATCACGTGGGCCCCCCAAGGGGAAATCACGTGGGCCCCCAATCACGTGGGCCCCCAAATCACGTGGGCCCCAGGGGAAATCACGGGCCCCCCAATCACGTGGGGCCCCTGGGGAATCACGTGGGGGGCAATCACGTGGGCCCCAGGGGAAATCACGTGGGGCCCCAGGGGCAATCACGTGGGCCCCAATCACGTGGGGGGAAATCACGTGGGCCAAATCACGTGGGGGCCCCAGGGGGAAATCACGTGGCCCCAGGCCGTGGGCCCAGGGGAAATCCCCCTGGGGCAATCAGTGGGCCCCATCACGTGGGCCCCCAGGGGCAATCACGTGGGCCCCCAGGGAAATCACGTGGGCCCCCAGGGGAAAGGGGCCCCCAGGGGAATCACGTGGGGGCAATCACGGCCCCCAGGGGAAATCACGGGTTCAACCCCCAGGGGAATCACGGGGGCCCCCAGGGGGAAATCACGTGGGTGGGGCAATCACGTGGCCCCCAGGGGAAATCACGTGGGCCCCTGGGGCAATCACGTGGGCCCCAGGGGAAATCACGTGGGGCCCCCAGGGGAAATCAATCACGTGGGCCCCCAGGGGAAATCACGTGGGCCCCCCAAATCAGCGTGGGGCCCCCCAGGGGCAATCACGTGGGCCCCCAGGGGAAATCACGTGGGCCCCCTGGGGCAATCACGTGGGCCCCAGGGGAATCACGTGGGCCCCCAGGGAAATCACGTGGGCCCCCAATCACGTGGGAATCACGTGGGCCCCAGGGGAAATCACGGGGTCACGTGGGCCCCCTGGGGCAATCACGTGGGCCCCCAAATCACGTGGGGCCCCAGGGGAATCACGTGGGCCCCCAGGGGAAAATCACGTGGGGGGCAATCACGTGGGGGGGCAATCACGTGGGCCCCCAGGGGAAATCACGTGGGCCCCACCACGTCCACGTGGGCAATCACGTGGGCCCCCAGGGGAAATCACGGGGAAATCACGTGGGCCCCCAGGGGAAATCACGTGCCCCAGGGGAAATCACGTGGGCCCCCAATCACGTATCACGTGGGCCCCCAGGGGAAATCACGTGGGCCCCCCAGGGGAAATCACGTGGGGGCCCCAGGGGTCAATCACGTGGGCCCCCAGGGGAATCACGTGGGCCCCGAAATCACGTGGGGGGAAATCACGTGGGCCCCCAAACGTGGGCCCCCGGGGAAATCACGGGGCAATTCACGGGCCCCCAGGGAAATCACGTGGGCCCCCACGTGGGGAATCACGTGGGCCCCCATGGGCAATCACGGTGGGCAATCACCCCTGGGGCAATCACGTGGGCCCCTGGGGCAATCACGTGGGCCCCAGGGGAAATCACGTGGGCCACCTGGGGCAATCACGTGGGCCCCCAGGGAAATCACGTGGGCCCCAGGGGAAATCACGTGGGCCCCAGGGGAAATCACCCCCAGGGGAAATCACGTGGGCCCCCTGGGGCAATCACGGGCCCCTGGGGAAATCACGTGGGCCCCCAGGGCAATCACGTGGCCCCCAATCACGTGGGGCCCCCAGGGGAAATCACGTGGGCCCCTGGGTGGGCCCCCAGGGGAAATCACGTGGGCCCCGGGAATCACGTGGCCCCCAATCACGTGGGGCCCCCAGGGAAATCACGTGGCCCCCTGGGGCAATCACGTGGGCCCCCAGGGGAAATCACGTTGGGGCCCCCTGGGGCAATCACGTGGCCCCAGGGGAAATCACGTGGGGGGCCCCCAGGGGGAATCACGTGGGGCCCCCAGGGGAAATCACGTGGGCCCCCCAGGGGAAATCACGGTGGGCCCCCAGGGAAATCACGTGGGCCCCCTGGGGCAATCACGTGGGCCCCTGGGGAATCACGTGGGAATCACGTTGGGCCCCAGGGGCAATCACGTGGGCCCCCAGGGGTGGGCCCCCAGGGAAATCACCCCCATGGGCAATCACGTGGGCCCCCAGGGGAAATCACGTGGGCCCCCTGGGGCAATCACGGTGGGCCCCAGGGGAAAATCACGTGGGCCCCCTGGGGCAATCACGTGGCCCCAGGGAAAATCACGTGGGCCCCCTGGGGCAATCACGGTGGGCCCCAGGGGGGGAAATCACGTGGGCCCCAGGCCCCCTGGGCAATCACGTGGGCCCCCAGGGGAAATCACGTGGGCCCGCGGGGTGGGGCAATCAGTGGCGTCCGTGGGCCCCAGGGGTGGGTCACACGTGGGCCCCTCGTGGGCCCCAGGGGAAATCACGTGGGCCCCAAGGGGGACGGGAAATCACGTGGGCCCCCAGGGGCAATCACGTGGATCACGGTGGGCCCCCTGGGGCAACACGTGGGCCCTCTGGGGCAAATCACGTGGCCCCAGGGGAAATCACGTGGGCCCCCACGGGAAATCACGTGGCCCCCAGGGGAAATCACGTGGGCCCCCAGGGCAATCACGTGGGCCCCCAGGGGAAATCACGTGGGCCCCCAGGGGAAATCACGTGGGCCCCCTGGGGCAATCACGTGGGCCCCAGGGGAAATCACGTGGCCCCTGGGGCAATCACGTGGGCCCCCAGGGGAAATCACGTGGGCCCCTGGGGCAATCACGTGGCGCCTGGGGGGAAATCACGTGGGGGGCAATCACGTGGGCCCCCAGGGGAGTGGGGCAATCACGGGAAATCACGTGGGCCCTGGGGCAATCACGTGGCCCCCAGGGGAATCACGTGGGCCCCCTGGGGCAATCACGTGGGCCCCAGGGGAAATCACGTGGGCCGGGCAATCACGTGGCCCCAGGGGAAATCACGGGGGGGCAATCACGTGGCCCCCAGGGAAATCACGTGGGCCCCAGGGGAATCACGTGGGCCCCACTGGCAGGGGAAATCACGTGGGCCCCCTGGGGCAATCACGTGGGCCCCAGGGGAAATCACGTGGGCCCAGGGGCAAATCAACGTGGGCCCCAGGGGAAATCACGTGGGCCCCCAGGGGAAAATCACGTGGGCCCCCAGGGGAAATCACGGTGGGCCCCCTGGGGCAAATCACGTGGGCCCCCAGGGGAAATCACGTGGGCCCCACGTGGCCCCCAGGGAATCACGTGGGCCCCCAGGGGAAAATCACGTGGGCCCCAGGGGAAATCACGTGGGCCCCCCGGGGGCAATCACGTGGGCCCGTGGGCCCGGGGAAATCACGTGGGGGGAAATCACGTGGGCCCCAGGGGCAATCACGTGGGCAGGGGAAATCACGTGGGCCCCCAGGGGAATCACGTGGGCCCCCACGTGGGCCCCCAGGGGAAATCACGTGGGCCCCCTGGGCAATCACGTGGGCCCTCACGTGGGGCAAATCACCCAGGGGAAATCACGTGGGGCCCCAGGGGAAATCACGTGGGCCCCCAGGGGAAATCACGTGGGGCCACGTGGCCAGGGAATCACGTGGGCCCCCGGGAAATCACGTGGGGCCCATGGGCAATCACGTGGCCCCAGGGGAAATCACGTGGGCTGGGCAATCACGTGGGCCCCCTGGGGAATCCGTGGGCCCCAGGGGAAATCACGTGGGCCCCAGGGGCGTGGGCCCCCAGGGGAAATCCACGTGGGCCCCCTGGGCAATGCACGTGGGCCCCCAGGGGAAATCACGTGGGCCCCCAGGGGCAATCACGTGGGCCCCCAGGGGAAATCACGTGGGCCCCTGGGCAATCACGTGGGCCCCCAGGGGAAATACGTGGGCCACCTGGGGCAATCACGTGGGCCCCCAGTCAACGTGGGCCCCCAGGGGAAATCACGTGGGCCCCAGGGGAAAATCACGTGGGCCCCATGGGGAAATCACGTGGGCCCCCAGGGGAAATCACGTGGGCCCCAGGGGCAATCACGTGGGCCCCAGGGGAAATCACGTGGGCCCCCAGGGGAAATCACGTGGGCCCCCAGGGGAAATCACGTGGGCCCCAGGGGAAATCACGTGGGGGGCAATCACGTGGGCCAGGGGAAATCACGTGGGCCCCCAGGGGCAATCACGTGGGCCCCAGGGGAAATCACAGGGGAAATCACGTGGCCCCAGGGGAAATCACGTGGGCCCCGCATGGGCCCCCAAAATCACGTGGGGGGTGGCCGGGGCAATCACGTGGGCCCCCAGGGGAAATCACGTGGGCCCCAGGGGCAATCACAGTGGGCCCCCAGGGAAATCACGTGTCACGTGGGGGAAATCACGTGGGCCCCAGGGAAATCACGTGGGCCCAGGGGAAATCACGGGCCCCAGGGGAAATCACGGTGGGCCCCCTCACGTGGGCAATCACGTGGGCCCCTGGGGCAATCGTGGAAAATCACGTGGGCCCCCAGGGGAATCACGTGGGAAAACGTGGGCCCCAGGGGAAATCACGTGGGCCCCCGGGGGGGCCCCAGGGAAATCACGTGGGCCCCCAGGGGAATCACGTGGGCCCCCATCACGTGGGCCCCCAGGGGAAATCACGTGGGCCCCTGGGCAATCACGTGGCCCCCAGGGGATGGGCCCCTGGGGCAATCACGTGGGCCCCAGGGAAAATCACGTGGGGGGCAATCACGTGGGCCCCCAGGGGAAATCACGTGGCCCCCAGCAATCACGTGGGCCCCAGGGGAAATCACGTGGCCCCCAAAGTGGGCCGGGCAATCACGTGGGCCCCCAGGGGAAATCAACGTGGGCCCCCAGGGGAAATCACGTGGGCCCCCAGGGCCCCTCACGTGGCCCCAGGGGAAATCACGTGGGCCCCCAGGGGCAATCACGTGGGCCCCCCAGGGGAAATCACGTGGCCCCCAGGGGCAATCACGTGGCCCATGGGAAATCACGTGGCCCCCATGGGCAAATCACGTGGGCCCCTGGGCAATCACGTGGGCCCCAGGGAAATCACGTGGGCCCCCAGGGAAATCACGTGGGCGCCCCAGGAAATCACGTGGGGGGGTGGCCCCCAGGGGAAATCACGTGGGCCCCCAGGGGAAATCACGTGGCCGGGGCAATCACGTGGAGGGGAAATCACGTGGCCCCAAATCACGTGGGCCCCCAGGGGAAATCACGTGGGCCCAGGGGAAATCACGTGGCCCCAGGGGAAATCACGTGGGGCCCCCAGGGGAAATCACGTGGGCCCCCTGGGGCAATCACGTGGGCCCCTAGGGGAAATCACGTGGGCCCCGGGGCAATCACGTGGGCCCCCAGGGAAATCACGTGGGCCCCCAGTGGGCCCCAGGGAATCACGTGGGCCCCCAGGGGAAATCACGTGGGCCCCTGGGGAAATCAATGCACGTGGGCCCCGGGGAAATCACGTGGGCCCCCAGGGGAAATCACGTGGGCCCCAGGGGCAATCACGTGGCCCCAGCACGTGGCCCCCTGGGGCAATCACGTGGGCCCCCAGGGGAAATCACGTGGGCCCCCGGGAAATCACGTGGGCCCCAGGGGAAATCACGTGGGCAATCACTGGGCCCCCAGGGGAAATCACGTGGGCCCCAGGGAAATCACGTGGGCCCCCAGGGCAATCACGTGGGCCCCACGTGGGCGTGGCCCCAATCACGTGGGCCCCCAGGGGAATCACGTGGGCCCAGGGGAATCACGTGGGCCCCTGGGGAATCACGTGGGGCCCCCAGGGGAATCACGTGGGCCCCAGGGAAATCACGTGGCCCCCAGGGAAATCACCTGGGCCCCCAGGGGAAATCACGTGGGCCCCCCCCATCACGTGGGCCCCAGGGGAAATCACCGTGGGCCCCCAGGGGATCACGTGGGCCCCAGGGCAATCACGTGGGCCCCCAGGGGAAAAATCACGTGGGCCCCTGGGGCAATCACGTGGCCCCCAGGGGAATCACGTGGGCCCCAATCACGTGGGCCCCAATCACGTGGGCCCCAGGGAAATCACGTGGGCCCCTGGGGCAATCACGTGGGCCCCCAGGGCAATCACGTGGGGGGGGAATCACGTGGCCCCCTGGGGGCAATCACGTGGGCCCCCTGGGGGGGCCCCCATGGGGCAATCACGTGGCCAATCACGTGGTAATCACGTGGAAATCACGTGGGCCCCCAGGGAATCACGCCCCCAGGGGAAATCACGTGGGCCCCCTGGGCAATCACGTGGGCCCCAGGGGAAATCACGTGGGCCCCAGGGGAAATCAGTGGGCCCCCAGGGAAATCACGTGGGCCCCAGGGGAATCACGTGGGCCCCCTGGGCAATCACGTGGGCCCCACCCCCAGGGGCAATCACGTGGGCCCCCAGGGAAATCAAGTGGGCCCCACGGGAAATCACGTGGGCCCCAGGGAATCACGTGGGGCCCGCAATCACGTGGGCCCCCAGGGAAATCACGGTGGGCCCCAGGGGAAATCACGTGGGCCCCAATCCCCCCAGGGGGAAATCACGTGGGCCCCCCTGGGGCAATCACGGGGAAATCACCCCCAGGGGAAATCACGTGGCCCCCAGGGGAAATCACGTGGCCCCCGGGCAATCACGTGGGCCCAGGGGAAACACGGCCCCCAGCCGGGCAATCACGGGGCCCCCAGGGGAAATCACGTGGGCCCCCGAGGGGAAATCACATGGGCCCCCAGGAAATCACGTGGCCCCCAGGAAATCAAATCACGTGGCCCCAGGGGAAATCACGTACCGGCAATCACGTCCCAGGGCCCCCCAGGGCAATCACGTGCCCCCAATCACGTGCCCCCAGGGAAATCACTGGGCCCCCAGGGAAATCACGTGGAAATCACGTGGCCCCCAGGGGAAATCACGTGGCCCCACAAATCACGTGGCCCAATCACGGGGAAATCACGGCAATCACGTGGGCCCCCAGGGGCAATCACTGGCCCCCGAAATCACATGGGCCCCCAAATCAGGTGGAAATCACCCCCCCAATCACGTGGGCCCCCAGGGAAATCACGGCCCCCAGGGAATCACGTGGGCCCAGGGGAATCACGTGGGCCCCAAAATCACGTGGGCCCCCAGGAAATCACTGGGCCCCCGGGCAAATCACGTGGCCCCCAGGGGAAATCACGGGGCCCCCAAATCACGTGGGCCCCCCACGGGGCCCCAAATCACGTGGCCCCCAGGGAAATCACGTGGGCCCCAGGGGAAATCACGTGGCCCCCAGGGGAAATCACGTGGCCCCCCGAAACACGTGGCCCCCAGGGGAAATCACGTGGGCCCCCAGGGAAATCACGTGGCCCCCCAGGGCAATCACGTGGGCCCAGGAAATCACGTGGCCCCCGGAAATCACGGGCCCCCAGGGGAAATCACGTGGCCCCCTGGGGCAATCACGTGGGCCAGCAATCACGTGGCCCCCCCTGGGCAATCACGTGGGCCCCAGAAATCACGGGCAAATCACGGGCCCCCAGGGAAATCACGTGCCCCATGGGCAATCACTGGGCCCCCCGGGGAAATCACGGGGCAGGAAATCACGTGGGCCCCCAGGGGAAATCACGTGGGCCCCCAGGGAATCACTGGGGCAATCACGTGGCCCCCAGGGGAAATCACGTGGGCCCCCAATCACGGGCCCCCAATCACGTGGGCCCCCAGGGGAAATCACACAATCACGTGGGCCCTCTGGGGCAATCACCCAGGGGAAATCAAGTGGGCCCCCACGGGTGGGCCCCGAAATCACCCAGGAGCAATCACGTGGCCCCCACGGGAAATCACCAAATCACGTGGGCCCCCAGGGGAAATCACGTGGGCCCCCTCAATCACGTGGGCCCAGGGAAATCACGTGGCCCCTGGGGCAATCACGTGGGCCCCTCATCACGGGGCCCCCAGGGGAAATCAAATCACGTGGGCCCCCAGGGGAATCACGTGGGCCCCAGGGGGAAATCACGTGGGCCCCCAGGGGAAATCACGTGGGCCCCGGGCAATCACGTGGGCCCCCAGGGAAATCACGTGGGGGGCAATCACGTGGGGGGAAATCACGTGGGCCCCTGGGGCAATCACGTGGGCCCCAGGGAAATCACGTGGGCCCAAATCACGTGGGCCCATCACGTGGGCCCCAGGGGAAATCACGTGGGCCCCCAATCACGTGGGCCCCATGGGCAATCACGTGGGCCCCTGGGCAATCACGTGGGCCCCCAGGGGAAATCACGTGGGCCCCCAGGGAAATCACGTGGGGGGAAATCACGTGGGCCCCCAGGGCAATCACGTGGGCCCCCAGGGGAAATCACGTGGGCCCCAGGGGAAATCACGTGGGCCCCCAATCACGTGGGCCCCCAATCACGTGGGCCCCCAGGGAATCACGTGGGCCCCCGGAAATCACGTGGGAAATCAGGGCCCCCAGGGAATCACGTTTCAGGGCAATCACGGTGGGCCCCCAGGGGAATCACCCCCAGGGGAAATCACGTGGGCCCCTGGGAAATCACGTGGGCCCCAGGGGCAATCACGTGGGCCCCAATCACGTGGCCCCCAGGGGAAATCACGTGGGCCCCCTGGGGCAATCACGTGGGCCCCAGGGGAAATCACGTGGGCCCAAATCACGTGGGCCCCCAGGGAAATCACGTGGGCCCCAGGGGAAATCACGTGGGGCACCCCTGGGCAATCACGTGGGCCCCAGGGGAAATCACGTGGGGGGCAATCACGTGGGCCCCCAGGGAAATCACGTGGGCCAGGGAAATCACCCCCGGGGCAATCACGTGGGCCCCCGGGGAAATCACGTGGGCCCCAGGGAAATCACGTGGGCCCCCGGGCAATCACGTGGAAATCACGTGGGCCCCCAGGGAATCACGTGGGCCAAATCACGTGGGCCCCAGGGAAATCAAATCACGTGGGCCCCCAGGGGAAATCACGTGGGCCAGGGGCAATCACGTGGGCCCCCAGGGGAAATCACGCTGGCGCGCCCCAGGGCAATCACGTGGGCCCCAGGGGAAATCACGTGGGCCCCAGGGGCAATCACGTGGGCCCCCAGGGGAAATCACGTGGGCCCCCAGGGCAATCACGTGGGCCCCAGGGGAAATCACGTGGGCCCAGGGGAAATCACGTGGGCCCCCAGGGAAATCACGTGGCCCCGGGCAATCACGTGGGCCCCAGGGAATCACGTGGGCCCCCAGGGGAATCACGTGGGCCCCCGGGCGCAATCACGTGGGCCCCAGGGGAAATCACGTGGCCCCAGGGCAATCACGTGGGCCCCCAGGGAATCACGTGGGCCCCAGGGGCAATCACGTGGGCCCCCGTAGCAATCACGTGGGCCCCCGTGGGAATCACGTGGGCCCCAGGGGCAATAACGTGGGCCAGGGGCAATCACGTGGGCCCCCCGTGGAAATCACGTGGGCCCCCGGGGGCAATCACGTGGCCCCCGTGGAAATCACGTGGCCCAGGGGAAATAACGTGGCCCCCAGGGCAATCACGTGGCCCCCCATGGTGGCCCCCAGGGAATCACGTGGGCCCCCAGGGCAATCACGTGGGCCCCCAGGGGAAATCAACGTGGGCCCCCCAATCACGTGGGCCCCCCGTGGAAATCACGTGGGCCCCCAGGGCAATCAGGGAAATCACTGGGCCCCAGGGCAATCACGTGGGCCCCGGGGCAATCACGTGGGCCCCAGGGGAAATCACGTGGGCCCCAGGCAATCACGTGGCGGGGCAATCACGTGGCCCCCAGGGGAAATCACGTGGGCCCCAGGGAAATCACGTGGCCCCAGGGAATCGGGCCCCAGGGGAAATCAACGTGGGCCCCAGGGCAATCACGTGGCAATCACGTGGGCCCCCAGGGTGGGGGGCAATCACGTGGGGGGAAATCACGTGGCCCCCGGTGGGGGGTGGCCCCCAGGGGAAATCACGTGGGAAATCACGTGGGCCCCCAAAATCACGTGGGCCCCTGGGGCAATCACGTGGCCCCAGGGGAAATCACGTGGGTGGGGCAATCACGTGGGCCCCAGGGGAAATCACGTGGCCCCAGGGGAAATCACGTGGGTCACGTGGCCCCCAGGGAATCACGTGGGCCCCCAATTGGGCCCCTGGGGCAATCACGTGGGCCCCCAGGGGAAATCACGTGTCACGTGGCCCCCCCCAATCACGTGGGCCCCCACGTGGGCTCACGTGGCCCCAGGGGAAATCATCACGTGGGGGTGGCCCCCAGGGCAATCACTGGGCCCCAGGGGAATCACGTGGCCCCAGGGGAAATCACGTGGGCCCCTGGGGCAATCACGTGGCCCCAGGGGAAATCACGTGGGCCCCAAGTGGGAGGGGGGCCCCCAGGGGCAATCCCCCCAGGGAAATCACGTGGGCCCCCCAGGGAAATCACGTGGGGGTGGCCCCAGGGGAAATCACGTGGGCCCCAGGGGCAATCACGTGGGGGGGCAATCACGTGGGCCCCCAGGGGAAATCACGTGGGGGCACGTGGGGGAAAATCACGTGGCCCCCAGGGGAAATCACGTGGGCCCCACGGGCCCCCTGGGGAAATCACGTGGGCCCCCTGGGCAATCACGTGGGCCCCAGGGGAAATCACGTGGGCCCGGGCAATCACGTGGCCCCCAGGGGAAATCACGTGGCCCCCAGGGAATCAGTGGGCCCCGGGAAATCACGTGGCCCCCTGGGCAATCACGTGGCCCCAGGGGAAATCACGTGGGCCCCTCACCTGGGGGGCAATCACGTGGGCCCCCAGGGGAAATCACGTGGCCCCCCCAATCACGTGGGCCCTGGGAAATCACGTGGGCCCCCACGGAAATCACGTGGGCCCCAGGGGAATCACGTGGGGGGAAATCAACGTGGCCCCCAGGGGAAATCAC
>NW_017216555.1:0-13109 GCF_001704415.2 Capra hircus
GGAGACTCCAGAAGAAGCCCCAAATCCAGGTCAGCACTGCAGAGGAATCCTCAGGTTCCGGCAGCGACTCCACAAAAGGTCGTAGGCCCCGGTATCTACGGGAATGGAATCCCGAGAGGCCCCAGAGCTACTCGCCATGGGGACTGGCCTTTCCTGAGGCCACCATAGCGGGTTCCTGAGCGTCTCCCGTCATATGTGAGAGCACCTGCCACAACTCGAGAAAATCCAGGAGGTTCTCCCCTCCAGGTGAGATGAGGCCCATTTCCGCTGAGGCGTCTCGAGGCTAATCACACCTAACTTCTGGAACTTCCTATGGGTCTTTCACACCCTTGCTGCAACTCAAGAAGTTCCCCCACATACCCGTCTCCACTCGAGAGGAAGCACGAGAGTCCCGCCCACATCCAGAGGAGCCCCGTTTCCGCCTCCTAGCTCGAGAGTAGGGATCCTTTCCCTGTGTGGTCGGGAAAGAATTCCCGGCATTCCTGACGCATCTCAAGAGGAGGCACTCTCCACAGGAAAGGCGAGAGGAACTCCAGGGTCGTGCCACCATTCCCAGAGTCCCCCAGATGTCTCAATCCATTCCAGGGAAACCTGTTTTCCCTGCACTGCCGTGACTTTCAAGCCGAGGATCGACTCACACCACGGTGGCTCGTGGAACAGCCCTGTTGGAAAGACTCGTGGGAAAGCCTCGTGGGAAAGCCTCGAGGGAAAGCCACAGATCCCTTGATCCACGCGATGGGAAGCGTGACACTGCTGCTACAGCTCGAGAGAAAAGCGCACGTGCATGCCCCCACTCGTGACGAGGACTGACTTCCCTGGGGAAACTCCAGAAGTACCCCAAATCCAGGTCAGCAGTGGAGAGGAAATCTCAGGTTCCGGCAGCGACTCAACACTAGGTCATAGGCCCCGGCAACTACGGGAGTGGAATCCCGAGAGGCCCCCGAGCAACTCGCATGGGGACTGGCCTGTCCTGAGGCCACCAGAGCGGGTCCCTGAGGTCCCTGTTGTAAGCCGAGAGCACCTGCAACAACTCGAGAAAATCCGAGGAGGTTCTCCCCTCCAGGCGAGATGAGGCCCATTTCCGCTGAGGCGTCTCGAGGCTAATCACACCTAACCTCTGGAACTTCCAAAGGGTCCTTCACACCCTTGCTGCAACTCAAGAAGTTCCCCGACTTTCCCGTCTCCACTCGAGAGGAAGCACGAGAGTCCCGCCCACATCCAGAGGAGCCCCATTTCCCCCTCCTAGCTCGAGAGGAGGGATCCTTTCCCTGCGTGTTCGGGAAAGAATTCCCGGCGATCCCGTCGCATCTCAAGAGGAGGCGCTCTCCACAGGAAAGGCGAGAGGAACTCCAGGGTCGTGCCACCATTCCCCGAGTCCCCCAGATGTCTCAGTCCATTCCAAGAAACCTGTTTTCCTTACACTGCCTCCACTTTCAAGCCGAGGATCGACTCACACCACGGTGGCACGTGGGACAGCCCTGAGGGAAAGCCTCGTGGGAAAGCCTCGTGGGAAAGCCTCGTGGAAAGCCTCGAGGGAAAGCCCCTGATCCCTTGATCCACGCGAAGGGAAGCGTGACACTGCTGCTACAGCTCGGCAGGAAAATCGCACGTGCATGCCCCCACTCGAGACGAGGACTGACTCCCCTGGGGAGACTCCAGAAGTACCCCAAGATCCATGTCAGCACTGGAGAGGAATCCTCAGGTTCCGGCACCGACTAGACACAAGGTCTTAGGCCCCGGCATCGACGGGAGAGAATTCCCGAGAGGCCTCCGAACAACTCGCATGGGGACTGGCCTTTCCTGAGGCAACCAGAGCGGGTCCCTGAGGTCCCGTCGTAAGTCGAGAGCACCTGTCGCAACTCGAGAAAATCCAGGAGGTTCTACCCTCCAGGCGAGATGAGGCTCATTTCCGCTGAGGTGTCTCGAGGCTAATCACACCTAACCTCTGGAAATTCCAACGGGTCCTTCACACCCTTGCTGCAACTCAAGAAGTTCCCCGACATACCCGTCTCCACTAGAGAGGAAGTACGCGAGTCCCGCCCACATCCAGAGGAGCCCCGTTTCCGCCTCCTAGCTCGAGAGGAGGGATCCTTTCCCTGCGTGGTCGGGAAAGAATTCCCGGCGTTCCCGTCGCATCTCAAGAGGAGGCGCTCTCCACAGGAAAGGCGAGAGGAACTCCAGGGTCGTGCCACCATTCCCAGAGTCCCCCAGATGACTCAGTCCATTCCAAGGAAACCTGTTTTCCCTGCACTGCCTCGACTTTCAAGCCGAGGATCGACACACACCACGGTGGCACGCAGGACAGCCCTGTGGGAAAGCCTCGTGGGAAAGCCTGGTGGGAAAGCCTCATGGGAAAGCCTCGAGGGAAAGCCACAGATCCCATGATCCACGCGAAGGCAAGCATGACACTGCTGCTACAGCTCGGGAGGAAAGCGCACGTGCATGCCCCCACGCGAGACGAGGACTGACTCCCCTGGGGAGACTCCAGAAGTACCCCAAGATCCATGTCAGCACTGGAGAGGAATCCTCAGATTCCGGCACCGACTCCGCACAAGATTTTAGGCCCCAGCATCGAAGGGAGAGGAATCCCGAGAGGCCCCCGAGCAACTCCCATGGGGACTGGCCTTTACTGAAGCCACCAGAGCAGGTCCCTGTGGTCCCCGTCGTAAGTCGAGAGCACTTGCCGCAACTCGAGAAAATCCAGGAGGTTTTCCTCTCCAGGCGAGATGAGGCCCATTTCCGCTGAGGCGTCTCGAGGCTAATCATATCTAACATCTGGAACTTCCAAAGGGTCCTTCACACCCTTGCTGCAACTCAATAAGTTCCCCGACATACCCGTCTCCACTCGAGAGGAAGCACGAGAGTCACGCCCACATCCAGAGGAGCCCCGTTTCCGTCTCCTAGCTCGATAGGAGGGAACCTTTCCATGCGTGGTCGGGAAAGAATTTCCGGCATTCCCGTCGTATCTCAAGAGGAGGCGCTCTCCACAGGAAAGGCAAGAGGAACTCCAGGGTCGTGCCACCATTCCCAGAGTCCCCCAGATGTCTCTGTCCATTCCAGGGAAACCTGTTTTCCTGCACTACCTCGACTTTCAAGCCAAGGATCGACTCACACCACGGTGGCACATGGAACAGCCCTGTGGGAAAGCCTCGTGGGAAAGCCTCGTGGGAAAGCCTCGTGGGAAAGCCTCGAGGGAAAGCCACAGATCCCTTGATCCACACGAAGGGAAGCACGACACTGCTGCTACAGCTCGGGAGGAAAGCGCACGTGCATGCCCCCACTCGAGACGAGGACTGACTCCCCTGAGGAGACTCCAGAAGTACCCCAAGATCCATGTCAGCACTCGAGAGGAATCCTCAGGTTCCGGCACTGACTCCACACAAGGTCTTAGGACCCAGCATCGACGGGAGAGGAATCCCGAGAGGCCCCCGAGCAACTCGCATGGGGACTGGCCTTTCCTGAGGCAACCAGAGCGGGTCCCTGAGGTCCCCATCGTAAGTCGAGAGCACCTATCGCAACTCGAGAAAATCCAGGAGGTTCTACCCTCCAGGCGAGATGAGGCTCATTTCCGCTGAGGTGTCTCGAGGCTAATCACACCTAACCTCTGGAAATTCCAACGGGTCCTTCACACCCTTGCTGGAACTCAAGAAGTTCCCCGACATACCCGTCTCCACTCGAGAGGAAGTACGCGAGTCCCGCCCACATCCAGAGGATCCCGTTTCCGCCTCCTAGATCAAGAGGAGGGATCCTTTCCCTGCGTGGTCGGGAAAGAATTCCCGGCGTTCCCGTCGCATCTCAAGAGGAGGCGCTCTCCACAGGAAAGGCGAGAGGAACTCCAGGGTCGTGCCACCATTCCCAGAGTCCCCCAGATGTCTCAGTCCATTCCAAGGAAACCTGTTTTCCCTGCACTGCCTCGACTTTCAAGCCGAGGATCGACACACACCACGGTGGCATGCAGTACAGCCCTGTGGGAAAAGCCTCGTGGAAAAGCCTGGTGGGAAAGCCTCATGGGAAAGCCTCGAGGGAAAGCCACAGATCCCATGATCCACGCGAAGGGAAGCATGACACTGCTGCTACAGCACGGGAGGAAAGCGCACGTGCAGGCCCCCACTCGAGACGAGGACTGACTCCCCTGGGGAGACTCAGAAGTACCCCAAGATCCATGTCAGCACTGGAGAGGAATCCTCAGGTTCCGGCACCGAGTCCACACAAGGTCTTAGGCCACGACTTCGACGGGAGAGGAATCCCGAGAGGCCCCCGAGCAACTCGCATGGGGACTGGCTTTTCCTGATGCCACCAGAGCGGGTCTCTGAGGTCCCCGTCGTAAGTCCAGAGCACCTGCCGCATCTCGAGAAAATCCAGGAGGTTCTCCCCTCCAGGCGAGATGAGGCCCATTTCCGCTGAGGCGTCTCGAGGCTATTCACACCTAACCTCTGGAACTTCCAAAGGGTCCTTCACACCCTTGCTGCAACTCAAGAAGTTCCCCGACATACCCGTCTCCACTCGAGAGGAAGCACGAGAGTCCCGCCCACATCCAGAGGAGCCCCGTTTCCGCCTCCTAGCTCGATGGAGGGATCCTTTCCCTGCGTGCTCGGGAAAGAATTCCCGGCGTTTCCGTCGCATCTCAAGAGGAGGCGCTCTCCACAGGAAAGGTGAGAGGAACTCCAGCGTCGTGCCACCATTCCCAGAGTCGCCCAGATGTCTCAGTCCATTCCAGGGAACCTGTTTTCCCTGCACTGCCTCCACTTTCAAGCCGAGGATCGACTCACACCAGGGTGGCACGTGGGACAGCCCTGTGGGAAAGCCTCGTGGGAAAGCCTCGTGGGAAAGCCTCGAGGGAAAGCCACAGATCCCTTGATCAACGGGAAGGGAAGCGTGACACTGCTGCTACAGCTCGGGAGGAAAGCGCACGTGCATGCCCCAACTGCAGAGACGAGGACTGACTCCCCTGAGGAGACTCCAGAAGTACCCCAAGATCCATGTCAGCACTCGGAGAGGAATCCTCAGGTTCCGGCACCGACTCCACACAAGGTCTTAGGCCCAGGCATCGACGGGAGAGGAATCCCGAGAGGCCTCCGAGCAACTCGCATGGCGACTCGCCTTTCCTGAGGCCACCAGAGCGCGTCCCTGAGGTCCCCGTCGTAAGTTGAGAGCACCTGCCGCAACTCGAGAAAATCCAGGAGGTTCTCCCCTCCAGGCGAGATGAGGCCCATTTCCGCTGAGGCATCTCGTGGCTATTTACACCTAAACTCTGGAACTTCCAAAGGGTACTTCACACCCTTTCTGCAACTCTAAGAAGTTCCTCGACCTACCCGTCTCCACTCGAGAGGAAACACGAGAGTCCCACCCACATCCAGAGGAGCCCCGTTTCCGCCTCCTAGCTCGAGAGGAGGGATCCTTTCCCTGCGTGGTCGGGAAACAATTTCCGGCTTTCCCGTCGCATCTCAAGAGGAGGTGCTCTCCACAGGAAAGGCGAGAGGAACTCCAGGGTCGTGCCACCATTCCCAGAGACCCCAGATGTCTCAGTCCATTCCAGGGAAACCTGTTTTCCCTGCACTGCCTCGACTTTCAAGCCGAGGATCGACACACACCACGGTGGCCGCAGTACAGCCCTGTGGGAAAGCATCGTGGAAAAGCCTGGTGGGAAAGCCTCATGGGAAAGCCTCGAGGGAAAGCCACAGATCCCATGATCCACGCGAAGGGAAGCATGACACTGCTGCTGCAGCACGGGAGGAAAGCGCACGTGCATGCCGCCACGCGAGACGAGGACTGACTCCCCTGGGGAGACTCCAGAAGTACCCCAAGATCCATGTCATCCCTGGAGAGGAATCCTCAGATTCCGGCACCGACTCCACACAAGATTTTAGGCCCCAGCATCGAAGGGAGAGGAATCCCGAGAGGCCCTCGAGCAACTCGCATGGGGACTGGCCTTTACTGAAGCCACCAGAGCAGGTCCCTGTGGTCCCCGTCGTAAGTCGAGAGCACCTGCCGCAACTCGAGAAAATCCAGGAGGTTTTCCTCTCCAGGCGAGATGAGGCCCATTTCCGCTGAGGCGTTTCGAGGCTAATCATATCTAACAACTGGAACTTCCAAAGGGTCCTTCACACCCTTGCTGCAACTCAAGAAGTTCCCCGACATACCCGATTCCACTCGAGAGGAAGCACGAGAGTCACGCCCACATCCAGAGGAGCCCCGTTTCCGTCTCCTAGCTCGATAGGAGGGAACCTTTCCATGCGTGGTCGGGAAAGAATTCCAGGCATTCCCGTCGTATCTCAAGAGGAGGCGCTCTCCACAGGAAAGGCAAGAGGAACTCCAGGGTCGTGCCACCATTACCAGAGGCCCCCAGATGTCTCTGTCCATTCCAGGGAAACCTGTTTCCCTGCACTACCTCGACTTTCAAGCCAAGGATCGACTCACACCACGGTGACACATGGAACAACCCTGTGGGAAAGCCTCGTGGGAAAGCCTCGTGGGAAAGCCTCGAGGGAAAGCCACAGATTCCTTGATCCACGCAAAGGGAAGCGCCACACTGCTGCTCTATCTCGGGAGGAAAGCGCACGTGCAAGCCCCCACTCGAGACGAGGACTGACTCCCCTGGGGAGACTCCAGAAATACCCCAAAATCCCTGTCAGCACTGGAGAGGAATCCTTAGGTTCCGGCACTTACTCCACACAAGGTTTTAGTCCCCGGCATCGACGTGAGAGGAATCCCGAGAGGACTCCGATCAACTCGCATGGGGACTGGTCTTTCCTGAGGCCACCATAGCGGGTCCCTGAGGTCCCCGTCGGCAAGTCGAGAGCACCTGCCGCAACTCGAGAAAATCCAGGAGGTACTGCTCTCCAGGCGAGATGAGGCCCATTTCCCCTGAGGAGTCTCGAGGCTAATCACATCTAACTACTGGAACTTCCAAAGGGTCCTTCACACCCTTGCTTCAACTCAAGAAGTTCCCCGACATACCCGTCTCCACTCGAGAGGAAGCACAAGAGTCCCGCCCACATACAGAGGAGCCCCGTTTCCGCCTCCTAGTTCGAGAGGAGGGATCCTTTCCCTGCGTGGTGGGGAAAGAATTCCCGGCGTTACCGTCGCATCTCAAGAGGAGGCGCTCTCCTCAGGAAAGGCGAGAGGAACTCCAGGGTCGTGCCACCATTCCCAGCGTCCCCCAGATGTCTCAGTCCATTCCAGGGAAACCTGTTTTCCCTGCACTGCCTCGATTTTCAAGCCGAGGATCGACTCACACCACGGTGGCACGTGGGACAGCCCTGTGGGAAAGCCTCGTGGGAAAGCCTCCTGGGAAAGCCTCGAGGGAAAGCCACAGTATCCCTTGATCCACGCGAAGGGAAGCGTGACACTGCTGCTACAGCTCGGGAGGAAAGCGCACGTGCATGCCCCCACTCGAGAAGAGGACCTGACTCCACTGGGGAGACTCCAGAAGTACCCCAAGATCCATGTCAGCACTGGAGAGGAATGCCTCAGGTTCCGGCACAGACTCCACACAAGATCTTAGGACCCGGCATCGATGGGAGAGGAATCCCGAGAGTCCCCCGAGCAACTCGCATGGGGACTGGCCTTTCCTGAGGCCACCAGAGCGGGTCCCTGAGGTCCCCGGTCGGTAAGTCGAGAGCACCTGCCGCAACTCGAGAAAATCCAGGAGGTTCTCACTCCAGGCGAGATGAGGCCCATTTCCGCTGAGGCGTCTCGAGGCTATTCACACCTAAACTCTGGAACTTCCAAAGGGTCCTTCACACCCTTAGCTGCAACTCAAGAAGTTCCCCGACATACCCGTCTACACTCGAGAAGGAAGCACGAGAGTCCCGCCCACATCCAGAGGAGCCCCGTTTCCGCCTCCTAGCTCGAGAGGAGGGATCCTTTCCCTGCGTGATTCAGGGAAAGAATTCCCGGCATTCTCCGTCGCATCTCAAGAGGAGGCGGCTCTCCACAGGAAAGGCGAGAGGAAACTCCAGTGTCGTGCCACCATTCCCAGAGTCTTCCAGATGTTCTCAGTCCATTCCAGGGAAATCTGTTTTCCCTGCACTGCCTCGACTTTCAAGCCGAGGATCGACTCACACCACGGTGGCACGTGGGACAGCCCTGTGGAAAGCCTCATGGGAAAGCCTCGTGGGAAAGCCTGGAGGGAAAGCCACAGATCCCTTGATCCACGCGAAGGGAAGCGCGACACTGCTGCTACAGCTCGGGAGGAAAGCGCACGTGCATGCCCCCACTCGAGACGAGGACTGACTCCCTTGGGGAGACTCCAGAATTACCCCAAGATCCATGTTAGCACTGGAGAGGAATCCTCAGGTTCCTGGCACCGACTCCACACAAGGTCTTAGGCCCCGGCATCGACGGGAGAGGAATCCCAGATTGGACCCCGAGCAACTCGCATGGGGACTGGCCTTTCCTGAGGCCACCAGAACGGGTCCCTGAGGTCCCCGTCGTAAGTCGAGAGCACCTGCCGCAACTCGAGAAAATCCAAGGAGGTTCTCCCCTCCAGGCGAGATGAGGCCCATTTCCAGTGAGGCGTCTCGAGGCTAATCACACCTAAACTCTGGAACTTCCAAAGGGTCCTTCACACCCTTGCTGCAACTCAAGGAAGTTCCGCGACATACCCGTCTTCACTCGAGAGGAAGCACCAGAGGTCCCTGCCCACATCCAGAGGAGCCCCGTTTCCGCCTCCTAGCTCGAGAGGAAGGATCCTTTCCCTGCGTGCTCGGGAAAGAATTCCCGGCGTTCCCGTCGCATCTCAAGAGGAGGCGCTCTCCACAGGAAAGACGAGAGGAACTCCAGGGTCGTGCCACCATTCCCAGAGGCCCCAGATGTTCTCAGTCCATTCCAGGGAAACCTGTTTTCCCAGCACTGCCTCGACTTTCAAGCCGAGGATCGACTCACACCTACGGTGGCAACGTGGGACAGCCCTGTGTGGAAAGCCTCGTGGGAAAGCCTCGTGGGAAATCCTAGAGGGAAAGCCACAGATCCCTTGATCCACGCGAAGGGAAGCGGCAACACTTGCTGCTACAACTCGGGAGGAAAGTGCACGTACATGCCCCTACTCGAGACGAGGACTGACTGCCCCTGGGCGAGACTCCAGAAGTAGCCCAAAATCCATGTCAGCACTGGAGAGGAATCCTCAGGTTCCGGCATTTTCTCCACACAAGATCTTAGGCCCCAGCATCGACCGCAGAGGAATCCCGAGAGACCCCCGAGCAACTCGCATGGGGACTGTCCTTTCCTGAGGCCACCAGAGCGGGTCCCTGAGGTCCCCGTCGTAAGTTGAGAGCCCCTGCCGCAACTCGAGAAAATCCAGGAGGTTGTCCCCTCCAGGCGAGATGAGGCCCATTTGCGCTGAGGCGTCTCGAGGCAAATCACACCTAACCTCTGGAAATTCCAAAGGGTCCTTCACACCCTTGCTGCAACTCAAGAAGATCCCCAAAATACCCGTCTCCACTCAAGAGGAAGCACGAGAGTCCCGCCCACATCCAGAGGAGCCCCATTTCCACCTCATAGCTCGAGAGGTGGGATCCATTCCCTGCGTGGTCGGAAGAGATTCCCGGCGTTCCCGTCGCATCTCAAGAGGAGGCGCTCTCCACAGGAAAGGCGAGAGGAACTTCAGGGCCGTGCCACCATTCCCAGAGTCCCCCAGATGTCTCAGTCCATTCCAGGGAAACCTGTTTTCCCTGCACTGCCTCGACTTTCAAGCCGAGGATCGACTCACACCACGGTGGCACGTGGGACAGCCCTGTGGGAAAGCCACGTGGGAAAGCCTCATGGGAAAGCCTCGAGGGAAAGCCCCTGATCCCTTGATCCACGCGAAGGGAAGCGTGACACTGCTGCTACAGCTCGGGAGGAAAGGGCATGTGCATGCCCCCACTCGAGACGAGGACTGACTCCCCTGGGGAGACTCACATTCAGAGGAACCCTGTTTCCGTCTGGCAGCTCGAGATGAAGGATCCTATCCTGCTAGTCAGGAAGGTTTTTTCGGCGTTCCCGTGGCATCTCAAGAGCAAGGGCTCTCAATAGGAAAGGCGAGAGGTACTCCAGGGTCGTGCCACCATTCCAAGAGTCCCCCAGATGTCTCAGTCCATTTCAGAGGAACCTGTTTTCCCTGCACTGCCTCGACTTTCAAGCCGAGGATCCACTCACACCATGGTGGCACGTGGGACAGCCCTTTGGGAAAGCCTCGTGGGAAAGCCTCGAGGGAAAGCCACAGATCCCTTGATCCCCACGACGGGAAGCGTGACACATCTGCTACACTGTCCCTGAGGTCACGGTCGTATGTCGAGAGCACCTGCCGGAACTCGAGAAAATCCAGGAGGTTCTCTGCTCCAGTCTAGATGAGGCCCATTTTCTCTGCGGCGTCTCGAGAGTAATCACACCTAAACTCTGGAACTTCCAAACGGTCCTACACACCCTTGCTACAACTCAAGAAGTTCCCTGACATACCCGTCTCCACTCCAGAGGAAGCACGAGGGTCCGGCCACCTCCAGAGGAGCTCCGTTTCCGCCTCCAAGCTCGAGATGAGGGATCCTTCCCTGCTTGCTCGGGAAAGAATTCCCGACGTTTCCGACGCATCTCAAGAGGAGGCGCGCTGCACAGTAAAGGCGAGAGGAACTCATGGGTCGTGCCACCATTCCAAGAGTCCCCCAGATGTCTCAGTCCATTCCAGAGGATCCTGTTTTCCCTGCACTGCTTCGACTTTCACGCCGAGGATCGACTCACACCACGGTGGCACGTGGGACAGCCCTGTATGAAAGCCTCGTGGGAAAGCCTCGAGGGAAAGCCACAGATCCCTTGATCCACGCGACGGGAAGCGGGACACTGCTGCTACAGCACGGGAGGAAAGCGCACGTGCATGCCCCCACTCGAGACGAGCACTGACTCCCCTGGGGAGACTCCAGAAGTACCCCAAGATGCATGTCAGCCCTGGAGAGGAATCCTCAGGTTCCGGCCCCGACTCCAGAAAAGGTCTTAGGCCCAGCATCGACGGGAGTGGAATCATGAGAGGCCCCATAGCAACACGCATGGGGACTGGCCTTTCCTGCGGCCGCCAGAACGGGTTCCTGAAGTCCCCGTCGTAAGTCGAGAGCACCTGCCGAAACTCGGTAAAATACAGGAGGTTCTCCCCTGCAGGCGAGATGAGGCCAGTTTCCACTGAGGTGTCTCGAGGCTAATCACACGTGACCTCTGGAACTTCCAAAGCGTCTTTCACAGTCAAGCTGCAACTCAAGAAGTTCCCCGACACACCCGTCTCCACTCAAGAGGTAGCACGATGGTCCCGGCCACATCCTGAGGAGCTCCGTTTCCGGCTCGTACCTCGAGATGAGGGATCCTTTCCCTGCTTGGTCGGAAAAGAATTCCCGGCATTCCCATCGCATCTCAAGGGAGGCGCTCTCCAAAGGAAAGGGGAGAGGAACTGCAGGGTCGTGCCACCATTCCAAGACTCCCCCAGATGTGTCAGTCCGTTCCACAGGAACCTGTTTTCCCTGCACTGCCTCGGCTTTCACGCCGAGGATCGACTCACACCACCGTGACACGTGGGACAGCCCTGTGGGAAAGCCTCGTGGGAAAGACTCGAGGGAAAGCCACAGATCCCTTGGGTCTACGCAAGGGGAACCGTGACACTGCTGCTACAGCATGGGAGGAAATGGCACGCTCATGCCCCCACTCGAGACGAGGCCTGACTCCCTTGTGGAGACTCCAGAAGTACCCCAAAATCTATGTCAGCACTGGAGAGGAATCCTCAGCTTCCGGCCCCGGACTCCACACAAGAAGAGCTCCTGCTGAAACTCGAAAATATCCAGGAGCCTCTCCATTCCAGGCGACATGAGGCCCATTTCTGCTGAGGCATCTCGAGACTAACCACACCTAACCTCTGGAACTTCCAAAGGGTCCTTCACACCCTTGCTGCAACTCAAGAAGTTCCCCAACATACCCTTTCCTCTTCACGTTCTGCCATAATGGTGGTGTCATCTGCATATCTAAGTTGATTGATATTTCTACCGGCAATCTTGATTCCAGTTCATGTATCTTCCATCCCAGCATGTTTCATGATGTACTCTGCATATAAGTTAAATAAACAGGGGTGACAATATACAGCCTTGACATACTCCTTTTCCTTTTTGAACCAGTTCTGTTGTTCCATGTCCTGCTCTAACTGTTGCTTCCTGACCTTCATCCAGATTCTCAAGAGGCAGGTTAGGTGGTCTGGTATTCCCATCTCTTTCAGAATTGTGGCTAAAACAACAGTATAAGGAACCTTTCCCGATGTCAGGCCAAGGAATTGTGTTTCCAGTCATTGAGCCACACCTGATCACTGAGCACAAATTCATGAATCTGTTCCTCAAGGGGAATGATATTCTTTTTTTATACAAACTTAGTTACCTGATTTATTACCTTACCTAATTGTTCCATCTGCTATGAAATCCCACCCCTTACTTGTGGCAAATCTGCTAACACCTGCCTCACTGTGGGAGGGGGTCTCCCATAGAAAATTTCATAAGGACAACACAACGTGGAACGTGCGGTTACCCGTAATATGAGTAAGTCTGCCGGAAGCAAGCCCATCCATGTACAGTCAGTCTCTATGATCCATTTTGAAAGTGTTTCTTCAAGAGTTTGGTTGTTTCTTTCCACCATTCCAGAACACTGGCGGCCTATATGCTGTATGTAATTTCCACTGATATTTAGAGCTTCACATACCTGTTAATTAACGCGGCTACAAAGACAGGGCCATTGTCGGATTCTATACTGCGTTGGAAACCAAGTCTGGGAATTATTTCTCAAATCAGCGAGCTACTTCATTCTTTTTTCAGATCAGCGTAAGGAAGGCTCTGCCCAACGAGAAGTACCTACTATTCTAGTAAGTCATGATAACAGGGACTGCCTTTGTTCCCGAAGGACACTCGCTTTCCCTGCATCCTGAAACTCCACGTCTCAGCCAGTTGGAAAAGCGCTTCTTGGAGGTCATTATTCAGGGGCAATTTCCCCTGGAGCCCGGCGGCCATAGGAGCGGCTCCACACTCCCAGGGAAAAGCAGAGCCACAGCCACACATCTGTCCATCCCTTTGCTCTGTAGGAGAGCTCTAGTGAGCCTAGGTCTGTCAGGAAAATTCTTG
>NW_017216556.1:0-23309 GCF_001704415.2 Capra hircus
TTCAGTCGTGTCCGACTCTGTGACCCTACAGATGGCAGCCTACCAGGTTCCCCCGTCCATGGGACTTTCAGGCAAGAGTACTGGAGTGGGTTGCCATTGCCTTCTCCTGTGCTCTAGAGCCTGGCAACAGCAACTACTGAAGCTGCACACTTAGAGCCTGTGCTGTGCAACAACTGAAGCTACTACAATGAGAAGTCTGAGCACTGCAAAGAAAAGTAGATCCTGCTTCCCACAACTAGAGAAAAGCTTGGCAGTAATGAAGAGTCAGCACAGCCGATAAATAAATAAATATATAGAAACTTAAATATTGCAAAGAAAAAGGGAAATTTCTGGTATTGATAGATAAGCCTGGAATGAAAGATCTCTGCACTATAGTTGTCTATATTATCCTGTTGCTCCCCAGTAATCTGTATCCTTATCTCTGAAACACTTGGAGATCTAGTTTGGGTTTTTTAAATCAGTAGTTCTTAAAGGGTGGGCTGTGGACTAGCAGCTTCATCATCACTTGAGAACTTGTTTTGAAACACAAGCTGCAAAGGTGGAAATGTCAGGGGTAGGGCTGGTAATCTCCTTTAATAAAGCTTTCATGTGGTTATGATGAAATCTACTGTTTGAGAAACACTGTTTTATGCAATTACCATTGCTACCACCGGGAAGAGCTCTTTATTCATGGATTTTTGCACAAGTGCCGTGTGGGGCACCTTTGAATCAAGTGCTCACTTGTGGTCACAAGAATGGCCTAGAGCTGCATTGGTCAACAGTAAGCTGATTCAACATTGCCAGAATCCACCATAAACAATTTTTTTCTGAAAGAAAAAGATTTTTCTTCCAGTCCAAAGGATGTAGAAGGTGACCATCATCCTCCACTCTGTAGATTCCAGACACATTAGCTCACTTTAGTTTCTTGTTTGCTATACTGCCCTTGGCCTTTGCCCAGCCTGCTCCCTGTGCCTGAAATTTTTTCTCATTCTCTTTATCTAGTTAAAAGTAACTTTTCCTTCTGATCTCAACTTAAATATCAGTTCCTTGAGTGTGGCAATTTTTTTGAGCCAGGGATTGAAGCTAAGTTCTTCTTTCTTTCCTTCTTTCTTTTCTTCCTTCTCCCCACCTATCCTTCTTTCTTTTGTTTCATTGTTCATAGAAAGATTTCATTTTGCATTCATCATACTTTCATTCATGGGATAGTTGGACTCATCTGTGTTCCTTAGGAGACTGCAGTCTCCATTAGGACTAAGAGTGAACCTGCTTTTGTTCACAAAATGCATCCATAATTGGGACATTCAACAAATGTATAGAGATTTAAAAATGAAAGACAAAGTACAAGTTTATTAATATTTTGTGTTGTTTAGTAGTCAATTCATGTCCATGAAGAAATACCATTTGGTTTCTGATTATTTAATTTGACAAATTTTTATTGAGTACTATTATATAGCATACATTCTTTAATGCTAAAGATGGAACAGTGAGATAAACAGACCAAATGCTAGCTCTCAGGGAGCTTACATTCTAATTTCTGTCAAAGGCCCATAAGTAAATCTATGAAGTGAGGTTGCTGAAAATTCCACTTCTAACTTCTATAACAGAATTTTAAAAATCTGAATTACAATTAAATTATGTTGAAGAAAAATACATTTAGTATAATTAAAGAGAATATGTGGGACTACATAAATTGAGATAGTTATCAAATTTGAAATGTATTGTTAAAAAATTATTCTGAAACAAATGAGGACTTCACCTCCAGTTACCGTCTGAAATAAAAAAAAACAAATCCTTAAATAATAACAAAAGCATCAGTGAAAAAATATATATTTATACTTCAAACATAAAATTTTAATTGAAAATACAATAACTTATATGCAGAGTACATTATGAGAAATGCTAGGCTGGAGGAAGCACAAGCTGGAATCAAGATTGCCAGGAGAGATGTTGATGTATGGCAAAACCAATACAATATTGCAAAGTAATTAATCTCAATTAAAATAAGTTAATTTATATTAGAAAAAAAGATTGCTGGGAGAAATATCAATAACCTCAGATATGCAGATAACAACCCTTATGGCAGCAAGTGAAGAACTAAAGAGCCTCTTGATGAAAGTGAAAGTGGAGAGTGAAAAAGTTGTTTTAAAGCTCAACATTCCAGAAAGCTAAGATCATGGCATCTGGTTCCATCACTTCATGGCAAATAAATGGGGAAACAGTGGCATCAGTGGGAGACTTTATTTTTCTGGGCTCCAAAATCACAGAAGATGGTGATTGCAGCCATGAAATTAAAAATGCTTACTCCTTGGAAGGAAAGTTATGACCAACCTAGATAGCATATTAAAAAGCAGAGACATTACTTTGCCAACAAAGTTCTGTCTAGTCAAGGCTATGGTTTTTCCAGTGGTCATGTATGGATGTGAGAGTTGGACCATAAAGAAAGCTGAGTGCAGAAGAATTAATGCTTTTGAACTGTGGTATTGGAGAAGACTCTTGAAAGTCCCTTGGACTTCAAGGGGATCCAACCAGTCCATCCTAAAGGAGATCAGTCTGGGTGTTCATTGGAAGGACTGATGCTAAAGCTGAAACTCCAATACTCCAATACTTTGGCTACCTGATGCGAAGATCTGACTCTTTGGAAAAGACCCTGATGATAGAAAAGATTGAGGACAGGAGGAGAAAGGGATGACGGAGAATGAGATGGTTGAATGGCATCACCGACTCAATGGACATGGGTTTGGGTGGACTCCGGGAGTTGGTGATGGACAGGGAGGCCTGTTGTGCTGCAGTTCACGGGGTCACAAAGAGTCAGACGCAACTGAGCGACTGAACGTAACTGAACTGACAATAATTTTGTTTCTTAGTAATGAAATGCTAATGATACAGTTTTAGATGTATAATTTAAAAACAAATGGGGAAAGTTTGTGATTTGTTTGGGGAAGTTTATTTTTAAAAGGAATTAGCTGAAAGAAATTTTGGAAGAATGAAAAGAGATAGGAGAGGAAACTTGCAGATTTTGCTGGTAAATGCACATGTGCATAATTTACATAATCAAATGCATTACCTTCAATTTTGGAGCAGAATAATTAATGCCTGTATAAACTGGCTACTCTGATATTGGCTGATTCAGCCCTACTTCAAATGTTTATGCATTGGCCTCCGTGACCAGAATCAGACGTAAAGAAGAAACTGCTGGAGGAATATCAGATCCATTGTTTTCTAGAGTTGTAACTTAAAGTGCCTGGTAATTTCCCTAAGTTTGGTCAGGCTTGATTATTCCTACATCTACATAGCAGCTGCCCACAGCTCCTAATAAGAGGCAGAAAGAGAAATGCAACTGAGCCTCCTTTATTAGTTGGATCTTGCACCTAATTTGTGTTTCTCCCCTCCTTTTTCCCTCTGTTTGGAAGTGACTTACTGTTCTTAATTAATATGGTGTCCTATTGTTACCAACCAAAAGGAATTCTCCAAATCAAGGAGTAACTCCACCTTCATGAAAATTAAATATTTAAAGATGATTTAATCTTTCCTAAGTGAAGAGCATTTTTAGCTTTTAAACTGGTCACACTGGAGAGTTGTTACTGTTGATTTGTCAGTCATTGTTAACTAAGTCAGATACACTAAAGAAAGGAAAACAGAAGAGGGAAGGAAGGAAGGAAGGAGGGAGGAGGGAAAGAAAGTGGGAAAGAGGGAGAGGGAAAGAAATGAAGAAAGAAAGGAGAGAGAGAGAGAGAAGGGGGGAATCTCCGACCACACTCCTATGTCAATCCAAGCCCTTTTGTAAGCTTTAATGTGATCTCTCCTCTTACTGCAACTCTTTTTTTTTTTCTTTTCATACAAATAAAAACCTGGCATGTCTTTGAAGTCTTAACTGCATCAAAGACTTGCTCCCATTAATTTTAAATTACACTCCTAAAAGTCTGTCTACAGTAAGCAGTTCATGAAAAGGATGCCCTGTTTTGCTGTCCCCTGGGTTCTCAAAGCAGAACCTCTTAATTGATCTTCCTGTATTTTTTTGCATCAAATAATAGTGAAAAAAAAATGTCCTTTATCTTGTAAAATAGCCACATTTTTGAAGATTCTTGAGGCAGACAGGACTGAAGAAACACCTCTGACTCATATTCTGAGGTTCTGGATTTAGAACTGAACTAGAAATTGAGGAACTGAATTATACTTGAAACCAGTAAAGTCCCGACTTTTGACTGGTTTCCATGGCATTCAGAGAGACAATGGAATATTTTTGGACATAAACTGGCATTTTTAGGGCATTTAAAAAATTTTACATTGCAACAGAAGGAAATACTGAAGTATTTACTGAATTTATTAAACAGATCTATTTGTTTCAGTTTTATGTTCTTTCTGTATAAAATGTCCACATCTGTATATATCACTATTTAATCATTTTGGTATCAAGAAATTTTCCCTATATCTTAATTTTATTCTCCCTTCAACATGTCTTGTATCCTTGGGTAGATCAAAGTAGTGGACCAGTGGCAACCTAAAAACAATTCATCAAATAGTAGATGGCTAGTATTAAGTAACCTACTAAATTTCTCTTATAAACAAAATTCATTCAATAGCTTTTAAACATGAGGCTTTTGCACATAAAAGTAAATTCAGGGGAATGATGGTAAAAAAAAATCCCCAGATTTGTCGTATTCTATCAAAATGATTACCTAAAAATATAAATCAATTTAGTCTTTAGAAGATAGCCAATTAAGCTGCATTGCTCTAATTTTTAATTTAGCAAATTAATACTGTTAAAAACTTTTGTTGCCTAACAAGTTGAAGATATTAAATTGTTATTTTTTTTTACATCTGTAATTTTAAAATGCAACAGCCTCAATTGTTTCATTCATTTTCAGAATACAAAATTAAACAAGTGATGCCAGATATCAGGACATTATATCTCCTAATGTCTCCTCTGTGTTGATACTAGAAAAAAATTATGAGTATAAAAAGTCTAACAGAATAATGTTTTTATTGTAATGTTATTGATAACCAAGAATTCTATGGTAAGCAAAATTTATTTCATACTGTGAGAGCAGCTTATCCATACCAAACTGAGAATAGCTACTTAATATCTTTAAAGAAGGATTGTAAAAGAAAATTATAGCTAATGCAGGGTAGCATGTGGCTTCCTTGCTGACAACTGCCAAGAGAATAGCTATCCAAATAGCTGATTTAAACATATGATTTATCACCAATGGGGTCCCCTCCCCTAATATTCAAGCTTTTATGGCTCTATCCAACATACAGTGAGACAAAACACTTTTAGTCTTCTTTATGTCAAATCTTAAAGTAAATCTCTCCTGGTATTATCTAACCTTGGTCATAGTTTATGATGTTACCCAAGAGGTTACCATGTAAGTACTTGGAAAGGAAACAGTCTTTTGAAATTGACAAATATCTTGCAGGTCATTTTGTTCAACTGCCTCATTTTAGAGACACTAAAAATGAGGACCAAAGAGGTTGATGACTTTCTCAAAGACACCAAATTTAAGCATAAATAGATGAAGAATAGTGCTTGGCTATAGCTGGAAACAAAGTCAGCCACTGAATAACAGAAACAAGTTTGGATAATAGAATAATTGGAATTCAGAGGAAATCTGATCCCAGGAACAGCAAGGGAACAAGAAGCAAAGCAATGAATTGGCTTAAGAAATATTGTCAGCAAGGTCCTATGGGTGTATCTGTTAACATTGTACAGTAATTTGGTTCATTTTTAAGGTCCATGTGTTAGTCCCATCGGAATGATTCTGCTGACTTTAAACCGGCCATAGAAGAGCCAAGAGCAGTGCCAGCTTTCCTGATATGGGTTTTAAATGTGATTCTTTTTTTCCCCAGCTAGCTAATGATATCTTTCATCCACAGCAAAGTTTTTTGCTCTCCTGCACCCTATTCACTGACACAAAGCTATGAAGATGATTGATTAGGAACAACAGAGCTTAGGCACCAGTATATTCAGTGGAAAATCCCACTGAAAATGGGTATGTATATCTAACAGAGGAAGTTTAGCATACTAGTTAAAAGCATAGGATGTGGGGACAGAGTATCAGGATTCAAATCCCACTCTGTTCCTAGCAGTTTGACCTTGCACAAATTGTTTTCCATGCTTTGGTTCCTTAAATTCATCTATAACTTTGAAGTAAGAAATAATAAGATTGTGATGAGTATCAGTGCTAAATGAGATACCACATATAAATCAAATAGTGCTAGGTACAAAGTAAACACCACCATGATATTTAAGGTATTACAATGAAATTTCTCTCTCCATACATTTAGAAAGAGCTTATTTTTTTATTAATTTATTTTTTATCGAAGGATAATTGCTTTACAGAATTTCATTGTATTCTGTCAACCTCAACATGAATCAGCCATAGGTATACATATATCCCCTCCCTTTTGAACCTCCCTCCCAGCTCCCTCCCTCTTAGAAAGAACTTATATTTTTAACTGTATTTTTTATAGAAAAAATTAACCTATTCATTTAGTATTACATAAAGTATGAAGAGACTTCACAAAATTTGGAGAGATAGACTATAGATAACTTACCAAAGAGGGTTTTCAGAAATTGAATTTTGCTTAATAATGCAAATCAAACAAATGCAAATATAAACTTTTAGACT
This sequence comes from Capra hircus, assembly GCF_001704415.2. Lineage (NCBI taxonomy): Eukaryota > Metazoa > Chordata > Mammalia > Artiodactyla > Bovidae > Capra > Capra hircus. The sequence goes on from NW_017216556.1 coordinate 6,609, forward strand.
GTTAAAATAATGCAATGAGTCATCTTGGGTCCAAATACGAAAGGATTTGGTTTTATGATTCTAATATTTGTATGAAACCAAAAGAGACTCTGAATAGCTAAAGCAAATTTGAGAAAGAAGAAAAAAACAGGAGGCATCATACGTCCTGATTTCAAACTATACTGCAAAGCTATAGTCAGAAAAATGGTATAATACCAGCACTAAAACAAGCACAAAGATCAATGGAACAGATTAGAAAGGTCAGAAAAAAACCTGTGCATATATTGTCAATCAGTTTATGAGAGGAGCCAAGAATATACAATGGGGAAGACACAGTCTCTTCAGTAACTGGTGTTAGGAAAACTGGACAGCTCTGTGCAAAAGAATGAAACTGGACCACTTTCTTATAGCACACACAAAAATTAACTCAAAATGGATTTAAGACTTAAATGTATGACTTAATACCATAAAACTCTAGGAAGAAAACATAGGTGGGCTTCTTTTAGACATTGTCTTAGAAATATTTTTTCAATCTTTCTCCTCAGACAAGGAAAACAAAAATAAAAATAAAAAAACAGACTACATCAAACTAAAAAGCTTTTGCACAGTGAAGGAAACCATCACCAAACAAAAAGGGAATCTATTGAATGAGAGAAGATATTTGGAAATACTATATTTGATAATGTGTCAATACCCAAAACATACAAAGAACTCACACAAGTCAATACTAAAATGAATATAGTCCAAATGAAAAATACTCAGAGGATCTGAACAGTTTCCCAAGAAAGATATACAGATGGCCAGCAAACACATGAGAAAATGCTCAAGATCACTATTCATCAGAAAGAGCAAATCAAAACCACGATTAGATACGATTTCACAATGGTTATTATCAGAAAGACAATAATAAACAAGTGTTGGCAAGGATGTGGAAAAAACGGAACCCCTGCACACTGTTGATGGGAATGTAAGTTGGTGCACCCACTGTGGAAAAGAGTATGGAGATTCTTTGAAAAGTTAAAAATAGAACCACCATACAATCTGGTAATTCCACTTCTGGGTAGTTATCTGAAGAAAATGAAAACACTAATGTGAAAAGACATATGCAAACATATCTGATGGTGAAGCTGAAGCTCCAAAATACTTTGGCCACCTGATGCAAAGAACTGACTCATTGGAAAAGACCCTGATACTGAGAAAGATTGAAGGCAGGAGGAGAAGGGGACAACAGAGGTTGTGATGGTTGGATGGCATCACTGACTTGATGGACAAGAGTTTGAGTAAGGTCTGGGTGTTGGTGATGGACAGGGAGGCCTGGCGTCCTGCAGTCCATGGTGTTGCAAAGAGTTGGACATGACTGAGAGACTGAGCTGAACTGATGCAAACATACATTTATTGCAGCATTATTTACAATATCCAAGATATGGATGCATCCTAAGTGTTCACTGATAGATGAATAAATAGAAATGTGAAATATATGCAGTGGAATATTATTCAGCTATGAAGAAGACATGGATGGACCTAGAGAGTATTATGGTAAGTGAACTAAATCAGATAGGGTATAATTTCATACTGTATAATTTATATGTGGAATGTAAAAAAAAAGTAAAACAGAAACAAACTTACATATCCATAGATACAAAGACCTAATTGCTGATTACCATCAGGGAGAATGGTGGGGGGTTAGGTAAAAGTTGGGTGAAATAGGTGAAGGGAATTAAAAGGGAAAAAATAATTAGTTGAGGATATAATATACCACATGAAAAATATAGTCAATAATTCAATAACTTCGTATAGTAATTGATAGTTACTAGACTTATCTTGGTAATTAATACATAATAGTATATAAAATTTTAATCACCATGTTGTACACCTAAAACATATAATGTATGCCAACTTTACTGCAATCAAAAAATAATTACAAAAAATAACACAGGCAGTTCTCTAGGGAATTATGTTGAGTGGGGAAAAATCAGTCTCAAAAATGTTATATACCTTCTGATTCCATTTATATAAAATTCTTGAAATAACACAGTTATAGAGATGGAGAACAAATTAGTGGTTTCCAAAGGTTAGGGAGGGAGGTGACTGTAGGTTTATAATAGTAGCAGGAAAGGTCTTTGTGTTAATGGAATAGCTCTGTACCTTGATTGTGATGGTGGTTACACAACTCTATACGTGATGCAATTGGATGGAACTAAACACATACAAACCAGTCAATCCTAAAGTAAATCAACCCTGAATATTCATAGGAAGGACTTTTGCTGAAGCTGAAGCTCTAATACTTTGGCCATGATGCCTAGATCTGACTCATTGGAAAAGACCCTAATGCTGGAAAGGATTGAGGGCAAGAAGAGAAGGGGGCATCAGAGGATAAGATGGTTGGATAGCATCACTGACTCAATGGACATGAGTTTGAGCAAACTCAGGGAGATAATAAAGGACAGGGAAGCCTGGTGTGCTACAGTTCATGGGACCACAAAGAGTCAGACACGACTTAGCAACTTAATAACAACAGAAAACACATACACATACATGCAAATGTATGAATAAAAATTTGTGAAAAATTGCAAGGGCAAAAAGATATGATCATGAATGAACAAAATAAAATCTCAAAATACCACATACAGTATTATTTCAACTAATGTTACAATAGCAATTTTAATTGATTTAAAATATCTTTTAAAAATTTATTAATGTGATAATTATAAAAAAGCATTATGTGCATGCATGCTCAATCATGTCCAACTCTTCGTGACTCTATGGACTGTAGCCAGGTTCCTCTGTCCATGGGATTTCCTAGGCAAGAATTCTGGAATGGGTTGCCATTTCCTTCTCCAGGGGATCTTCCTGACCAAGGACTGAATCCACATCTTTTGTGTCTGGTACATTGACAGGTGGATTTGTCACCACCTGTCATCACTTTTGGGGGCTTTTGGAAGCCCCCAAAGCAGGACAGTATTTACTTAAGCAAGAGGAGGATGAGTTTGTATAACGGATAAGGGATAAATGGGAAGCATGGATTCAGAAGCGTCCCAAAGGTTGAATGTGGACATATACACTGTGTTTATTTGCTTTTGTACTGTAGTTTTACTTTTCAGAAAAAAATAAAATAAACAACTAAACTTGAGGCAAACATATATAAATTGCCATAGTTTCCAGAGACTATAATGCCTTGCTGGAATAAATAAATGGGACCTGATTCAACCTGCATGTCAAACATCCATCTTAGCAACAAATGCCTGATTCCATGGGCAATTTGTAGACAGGAAGGATATCGCAAATTGATGAGTCCAGTTCAGTCACTCAGTTGTGTTTGACTCTTTCTGACCCAGTGGGACTGCAGAACATCAGGCCTACCTGTCCATCACCAACTCCTGAAGCTTGCTCAAACTCATGTCCATCGAGTTGATGATGCCATCGAACCATCTCAATATCTGTCATCCCCTTCTCCTCTTGCCTTCAATCTTTCCCAGCATCAGGGTCTGTTCTTCTCATCAGGTGGTCAAAGTATTTTGAAGCTTCAGCTTTAGCATCAGTCCTTCCAATGAATATTCAGGGTTGATTTCCCTTAGGATTGCAGATATGTCTAAAAAGTTTAATGGAGATGGCAATGTTTCAATATCAAATGAGGAATGAAATGTGTCAGAACCATGGTGTCTATGAAGTGGAATGGCATATGAAACATTTCATCATCCTCATCATGTCTTACTAAAATAATTATCTGCCTTTTAAAAATTAAGCTGTTAACTTGGAAGCAATACTTCAACTTGTCACCTTAAAGTAATAGAAACCAAGGTAATAATGATGTAAAATATACTTAATGATGAGTCAAAAGTGAAACTGGTTTGGTTAATATATCTCATCTCAGTGGCCAATAAAGTTACAATGAAAACTGAAACCAACTACATTAACATGTAACTGAAGGTCAGTTTTTCAAAGCACCAACTAACTATGAATTTCATGGACTATAGATTTTATGGAGAATGAAACATACTTATTAGTTCTCATTGAGTTATATTAATATATCACATTCATTAACTCCCCAAATATCCAATAATTGCTAATGAGGTTTCTACTTGAGTGCCATATATTATTTTCCACAAATGACTGTGACATTTTCTCTGTTCCCATACACTTTCTAAGATCTTTTTATTTCCCCACCATGAAGTAGACTCTGATTCTCTCCATATGAAATTGAGTGAGAATATTGCTCACTTATAATCAATAAAATGTTATAAATATAATGTCATATGATTTTTGAGGCTAAATGTTAAAAGACAATGACACCTGTGTCTTACTTGCTGGAATACTCATTCTTGGGCCCTTCAGATGCCAGATAAAACATTGACTGCTCTGAGGTCACCATGTTGTGAGGAAGCCAAAACTATTCATCATACAAATAGCATGTGGTGATCCAACTAGTCCATTCTAAAGGAAATTGGTCCTGGGTATTCTTTAGAAGGAATGATGCTAAAGCTGAAACTCCAGTACTTTGGCCACCTCATGCGAAGAGTTGACTCATTGGAAAAGACTCCGATGCTGGGAGGGATTGGTGGCAGGAGGAGAAGGGGATGACAGAGGATGAGATGGCTGGATGGCATCACCAACTGGATGGACATGAGTTTGAGTGAACTCCGGGAGTTGGTGATGAACAGGGAGGCTTGGCGTGCTGCGATTCATGGGGTCGCAAGAGTTGGACAAGACTGAGTGATTGAACTAAACTGAACTGAGGAGATTATTCTACAGGAATAAAAAAGATGCCCAGGCAGATGCCAGCTGTTTGTTGCTCCAGCCATCTCCCTCACCAACTCTGAATATTCTATCTACAGCTATCATCTAAATGCAAACACAATTCAAAGCCAAAAATCTTTCCTGGTTTCTTATCTAGAATATTTATGAAAGATAGATTTGTCACACAGTGATAATTAAATGATCAGCTGGTTTTTTCTCTAGAACTTCAGGGCAATTTGTTCTCATTGAAAGATTACATATAATATTCAGGAGATATTACACATATATCCACATGGCATTTGCAAATGATTAGATCACACTATTTGACCATCTCTTGGAAAAGTTCAATATCTTGTATTTGGTTTCTGAGGTGGCTACCTGAGATCACTTTGATAAACCCATGAATGCAGACTTTGGGACCACAATACATAATCTAAGGTGACACCAACAAAGCAGTAAAGTTCTTCTGAAAATTCACTCCTCTTTTAAAGCAATGAGAACATTGGCAAACATAGTTATAATTAAATTTTTCAAAACCGGGAAATAAACCAAAAACTTGCAGCAATTCCTGGAGTATTTATTTTTTAAAAATGGCTGAATCTTGGTAAGAATAGTGAGTTACATAGCATTTTAAATTGCTTTATTCTCACCATCACCTCCACAATAGCCTTAAAAACAAAATGTGCTGCAATTGTCTTGAAAACTAACACCCTGACAACCACTGTGGTGGCAAAAAGGATTTATAGTTCCTTCAAAATCCCATTCATAGAGAAATATAATTATTTCATCTGCCTAGTAGGTCAATAGGTTTAACTTCTTGAAGGGCTTTCTTGATTTGGCCTGACTGGGAGTTTGGCTAATATAAATCACCTTTACCCCTAGGATTATTTGTTGAAACAGAGGCAATTGTATCGCATCACAGTTTGTCTGTGGTGGTGGATAATGGTAGCTACAAACAATAAGCAAACCAAAAAGTTTGAAAAGAAAAGTGGAGAAATGGGATATCTATTAAGGATTTTTTTTTTAATTTATTTTTTTTTTTTTAATTTTAAAATCTTAAATTCTTACATGCGTTCCCAAACATGAACCCCCCTCCCACCTCCCTCCCCACAACATCTCTCTGGGTCATCCCCATGCACCTGCCCCAAGCAAGCTGCACCCTACGTCAGACATGGACTGGCGATTCAATTCTTACATGACAGTATACATGTTAGAATTCCCATTCTCCCAAATCGTCCCACCCTCTCCCTCTCCCTCTGAGTCCAAAAGTCCGTTATACACATCTGTGTCTTTTTTCCTGTCTTGCATACAGGGTCGTCATTGCCATCTTCCTAAATTCCATATATATGTGTTAGTATACTGTATTGGTGTTTTTCTTTCTGGCTTACTTCACTCTGTATAATTGGCTCCAGTTTCATCCATCTCATCAGAACTGATTCAAATGAATTCTTTTTAATGGCTGAGTAATACTCCATTGTGTATATGTACCACAGCTTTCTTATCCATTCATCTGCTGATGGACATCTAGGTTGTTTCCATGTCCTGGCTATTATAAACAGTGCTGCGATGAACATTGGGGTACATGTGTCTCTTTCAATTCTGGTTTCCTCCGTGTGTATGCCCAGAAGTGGGATTGCTGGGTCATAAGGTAGTTCTATTTGCAATTTTTTAAGGAATCTCCACACTGTTCTCCATAGTGGCTGTACTAGTTTGCATTCCCACCAACAGTATAGGAGGGTTCCCTTTTCTCCACACCCTCTCCAGCATTTATTGCTTGCAGATTTTTGGATCGCAGCCATTCTGACTGGTGTGAAGTGGTACCTCATTGTGGTTTTGATTTGCATTTCTCTAATAATGAGTGATGTTGAGCATCTTTTCATGTGTTTGTTAGCCATCCGTATGTCTTCTTTGGAGAAATGTCTATTTAGTTCTTTGGCCCATTTTTTGATTGGGTCGTTTATTTTTCTGGAATTGAGCTGTAGAAGTTGCTTGTATATTTTTGAGATTAGTTGTTTATAGTGAAAATGAGTATACTACCCAAAGCAATTTACAAATTTAATGCAATCCCTGTCAAGCTACCAGCCACATTTTTCACAGAACTAGAACAAATAATTTCAAGATTTGTATGGAAACACAAAAAACCTCGAATAGCCAAAGCAATCTTGAGAAAGAAGAATGGAACTGGAGGAATCAACTTGCCTGACTTCAGGCTCTACTACAAAGCCACAGTCATCAAGACAGTATGGTACTGGCACAAAGACAGACATATAGATCAATGGAACAAAATAGAAAGCCCAGAGATAAATCCACACACATATGGACACCTTATCTTTGACAAAGGAGGCAAGAATATACAATGGAGTAAAGACAATCTCTTTAACAAGTGGTGCTGGGAAAACTGGTCAACCACTTGTAAAAGAATGAAACTAGATCACTTTCTAACACCGTACACAAAAATAAACTCAAAATGGATTAAAGATCTAAATGTAAGATCAGAAACTATAAAACTCCTAGAGGAGAACATAGGCAAAACACTCTCAGACATAAATCACAGCAGGATTCTCTATGATCCACCTCCCAGAATTCTGGAAATAAAAGCAAAAATAAACAAATGGGATCTAATTAAAATTAAAAGCTTCTGTACAACAAAGGAAAATATAAGCAAGGTGAAAAGACAGCCTTCTGAATGGGAGAAAATAATAGCAAATGAAACAACTGACAAACATCTATTAAGGATTTAAAAAGAAACATTCTTAAGAATCTCAGATATAGGCAAGACTATGCACATGCCCAGGACTGTGAACACACTCAGAAAAAAACTGACAAGTTGTAACCTCTAGGCTCTGTGTAAATAGGAAATGAAGGCTAAGGCAGAGTTGAACTGAGTGAACAGAGTGAACTACCTGACTATTGAAGATTTACCCCAACACACATACAAAATCCTTCAGCAAAGACAGGAAGATTTAATGGTTTCTCTGTCCAATTATTAGCTGACCAGATTACTGAGCAGAGACCTCAGTGGACACACACAATAAACCATATAGGCTAGAAGCACTCTAAAGTTTTATTTTTATAAATTTTATGGATATCCAAGATACATTTCCAAGTATACTATTGTATGTGTGGGGTGTGTGTGTGTGTGTGTGTTTCCTAATATAAATGGTATTTTTATTCCTGGTTAATATTTTGCTAGCTTTTATTGTTGCTTTTTACTTTATAAAAGAAAGCTTTTCATTTACCTCTATTAATTATTCTAACCTCTTTAATGCTTCTTATTTTTATAAGTTTTTCATTCATTCTGCCTTGTTTTCTAGGCAAATTATACAGTGGAAGTGAGAAATAGATTTAAGGGACTAGATCTGATAGATAGAGTGCCTGATAAACAATGGACGGAAGTGCATGACATTGTACAGGAGACAGGGCTCAAGACCATCCCCATGGAAAAGAAATGCAAAAAAGCAAAATGGCTGTCTGGGGAGGCCTTACAAATAGCTGTGAAAAGAAGAGAAGCGAAAAGCAAAAGAGAAAAGAAAAGATATAAGCATCTTAATGCAGAGTTCCAAAGAATAGCAAGGGGAGATAAGAAAGCCTTCCTCAGAGATCAATGCAAAGAAATAGAGGAAAACAGAATGGGAAAGATCTCTTCAATAAAATTAGAGATACCAAGGGAACATTTCATGCAAAGATGGGCTGGAAAAAGGACAGAAATTGTGTGGACCTAACAGAAGCAGGAGGTATTAAGAAAAAGTGGCAAGAATACACAGAGAGAGGTCGCTAAGTCATGTTTGACTCTTTGTGACCACATGGACTGTAGCCTACCAGGCTCCTCTGTCCATGTAATTTTCCAAGCAAGAGTACTGAAGTGGGTTGCCATTTCCTTCTCCAAAGAATACACAGAAGAACTGTACAAAAAAGATGTTCACAACCCAGATAATCATGATGGTGTGATCACTCAATTAGAGCCAGACATCCTGGAATGTGAAGTCAAGTGGGCCTTAGGAAGCATCACTATGAACAAAGCTAGTGGAGGTGATGGAATTCCAGTGGAGCTATTTCAAATCCTGAAAGATGATGCTGTGAAAGTGCTGTACTCAATATGCCAGCAAAATTGGAAAACTCAGCAGTGGCCACAGGACTGGGAAAGGTCAGTTTTCATTCCAGTCCCAAAGAAAGGCAATGCCAAAGAATGCTCAAACTACTGCACAATTGTACTCATCTCACATGCTAGTAAAGTGATGCTCAAAATTCTCCAAGCCAGGCTTCAGCAATATGTAAACCATGAACTTCCAGAGGTTCAACTTGGTTTTAGAAAAGGCAGAGGAACCAGAGATCAAATTGCCAACATCCGCTGGATCATGGAAAAAGCAAGAGTGTTCCAGAAAAACATTGATTTCTGCTTTATTGACTATGCCAAAGCCTTTCACTGTGTGGATCGCAATAAACTGTGGAAAATTCTGAAAGAGATGGGAATACCAGACCACCTGACCTGCCTCTTGAGAAACCTATATGCAGATCAGGAAGCACCAGTTAGAACTGGACGTGGAACAACAGACTGGTTCCAAATAGGATTAGGAGTATGTCAAGGCTGTATATTGTCACCCTGCTTATTTTACTTATATGCAGAGTAAATCATGAGAAGCGCTGGACTGGAAGAAACACAATTGGAATCAAGATTGCCAGGAGAAATATCAATAACCTCAGATATGCAGATGACACCACCCTTATGGCAGAAAGTGAAGAGGAACTAAAAAGCCTCTTGATGAAAGTGAAAGTGGAGAGTGAAAAAGTTGGCCTAAAGCTCAACATTCAGAAAATTAAGATCATGGCATCCGGTCCCATCACTTCATGGGAAATAGATGGGGAAACAATGGAAACAGTGGGAGACTTCACTTTTGGGGGGCTCCAAAATCACAGCAGATGATGATTGTAGCCATGAAGTTAAAAGACGCTTACTCCTTGGAAGAAAAGTTATGACCAACCTAGACAGCATATTAAAAAGCAGAGACAATACTTTGCCAACAAAGGTCCGTCTAGTCAAGGCTATGGTTTTTCCAATAGTCATGTATAGATGTTAGAGTTGGACTGTGAAGAAAGCTGAGTGCTGAACAATTGATGCTTTTTGAACTGTGGTGTTGGACAAGGCTCTTGAGAGTCCCCTGGACTGCAAGGAGATTCAACCAGTCCATTCTGAGGGAGATCAGTCCTGGATGTTCATTGGAAGGACTGATGTTGAAGCTGAAACTCCTATACTTTGGCCACCTCATGCGAAGAGTTGAGTCATTGGAAAAGACTCTGATGCTGGGAGGGATTGGGGGCAGGAGGAGAAGGGGACGACAGAGGATGAGATGGCTGGGATGGCATCACTGACTCGATGGACGTGAGTCTGAGAGAACTCCGGGAGTTGGTGATGGACAGGGAGGCCTGGCATGCTGCGATTCATGGGGTCACAAAGAGTTGGACACGACTAAGCAACTGAACTGAAGTGCACTGAACTGAATCCTATAATCTGAGGATAATATATTTTAATTCACCTCTCTTAAATATATATCTCCTTTTGTATTTTGTGTTTATATTTATTGTTAGTTTGCCAAAGGAATATTAAGTAATTGTAATGAAGAAGATATGCTTGCCTTGTAATATGTGAGGATGCTTCTACTATCATAATTTTGCAAGATGTTGAAGCTGACTTTGAATATACACTTGTTAAAGAATTGCCATTTATTTTTTGTCTATTATTTTTGAGCCAGAAATATATGCAAAACTTTGGCAGTTACCTTTTTGACATAAATGCAATGATAAAATGCTATTATATGTTAAATTAATATATTTTTCTAACCTTGATCATCTATACTTTTTATTTTATGTAGCCTTATTTATAGTAAAAGAATACAAAGTATTACCAATATACTTTAAAAAATTTATTGGAATTCATTTTGTGGTGTAATATATGATTGTTGTTGAGTTACTAAGTTGTGTCTGACTCTTTTGTGACCACATGGTCTGTTGCTTTCCAGGCTCCTCTGTTCATGATACTTTCCCTGGCAAGAATATTGGAGTGGGTTGCCATTTCCTTCTCCAGGGAATATTCATGATCCAGGGATTGAGCCCATGTCTCCTGCATTGGCAGATAGATTCTTTACCTCTGAGCCAATTGGGAAGCCTAATACATGGTAAATAAACTAACAACTAATGCACATATCACTAATATTTCTTTCTGTGTGCATGCTAAGTCACTTGAGCCATATCTGACTCTTTGCAACCCTATGTTCTGTAGCCTGCCAAACTCCTCTGTCCATGGTATTCTCCATGCAAGAACACTGGAGAGGGTTACAGTGCCCTTCTCCAGGGGCTCTTCCTGATGCAGGGGTTGAGCCCAAGTCTCTTAAATCTCCTGTATTGGAAGGCAGTTTCTTTACCACTAGGACCACCTGGGAAGCCAGGATATCTCCTCAATTCCCTGTAAAGAGACTGTGTACTCTATGAGCTGATAGCATTAATGCCAAGTCTTTTGTTTTAATTTTTATTTTATATTAGAATATAGTTGATTAAGGTGAAGGAAGAGAGTAAAAAAGCTGGCTTAAAACTCAACATTATAAAAACTAGGGTCATGGTAGCCGCTTCCATCACTTCATGGAAAAACGAAAGGCAAAAAGTGGAAGCAGTGACAGATTTTCTATTCTTGGGCTCCAAAATCACTGCAGATGGTGACCACAGCCATGAAATTATAAGATGTTTGCTTCTTGGAAGGAAAGCTATGACAACCTAGACCGCATATTAAAAGGCAAAGTCATCACTTTGCTGACAAAGGTCCATATAATGAAAGCTATGTTCTTTTCAGTAGTCATGTGCAGATGTGAGAGTTGTACCATAAAGCAGGCTGAGCACTAAAGAATTAATGCATTCAAATTGTGGTGCTGGAGAAGATTCTTGAGAGTCCCTTGTACTACAAGGAGATCACACCAGTCAATCCTAAGGGAAATCAAACCTAAATACTCACTGGAAGTACTGATGCTAAAGCTAAAGCTCCAAAATACTTTGGCCACCTGGTGCAAAGAGCTGACTCATTTGAAAAGACCTTGATGCTGGGAAAGATTGAAGGCAAAAGAAGAGGGTGGAAGAGAATGAGATGGTTTTTATGGCATCACTGATTCAATGGACATGAACTTGGGCACACTCTGGGATATGGTGAGGGACAGGGAAGCTTGGTGTGTTGTAGTCCAATGGGTCTCAAAGAATTGGACATGATTTAGTGACTAACAGCAACAACATAGTTGGTTAACAATGTTATATTAAAGGGTCCAGCTAAGTGACAAAATGTGGTGCACTGGAAAAGAGAATGGCAAACCACTTCAATATTCTTGCCTGGAGAACCCCATGAATAGTATGAAAAAGCAAAAAGATAGTATACTAAGAGATAAACTCCCCAGGTCGGTAGGTGCCCAGTAAACTACTGGAGATCAGTGGAAAATAACTCCAAAAAGAATGAAGAGACAGAACCAAAGTAAAAACAACACCCAGTTGTGGATGTGACTGGTGATGGAAACAAGGTCCGATGCTGTAATGAGCAATACTGCCACTAAGAACCTGGAATGTTAGGTTCATGAATCAAGGCAAATTGGAAGTGGTCAAATAGGAGATGGCAAGAGTGAATGTCAACTTTTTAGGAATCAGCAAACTAAAATGGACTGGAATGGGTGAAATTGACTCAGATGACCATTTTCTCTACTACTGTGGGCAACAGTCCCTTAGAAGAAGTGGAGTAGCCATCACAGTCAACAAAAGAGTCCAAAATGCAGTACTTGGATGCAGTCTCAAAAACGACAGAATGATCTCTGTTCGTTTCCAAGGCAAACCATTCAATATTACGGTAATCCAAATCTTTGCCCTGACCAGTAATGCTGAAGAAGCTAAATTTGAACGATTTTATGAAGACCTACAAGACCTTCTAGAACTAACACCCCCAAAAGATGTCCTTTTCATTATAGGGGACTGGAATGCAAAAGAAGGAAGTCAAGAAACACCTAGAATAACAGGCAAATTTGGCCTTTGAGTACAGAATGAAACAGGGCAAAGGCTAATAGAGTTTTGGCAAGAGAATGCACTAGTCATAGCAAACACCCTTTTACAACACAAGAAAAGACTCTACACCACGGACATCACCAGATGGTCAACACTGAAATCAGATTGATTATATTCTTTGCAGCCAAAGATGGAGAAGCTATATACAGTCAGGAAAAACAAGACCAGGGGCTGCCTATCACTCAGATCATGAATTCCTTATTGCCAAATTCAGACTTAAATTGAAGAAACTAAGGGAAACCATTAGAACATTCAGGTATGACCTAAATCAAATCCCATATGATTGTACAGTGGAAGTAAGAAATAGATTTAAGGGACTAGATCTGATAGAGTGTCTGGTGAACTATGGACAGAGATTCATGACATTGTACAGGAGACAGGGATCAAGACCATCCCCAAGAAAAAGAAATGCAAAAAAGCAAACTGGCTCTCTGAGGAGGACTTACAAATAGCTGTGAAGAGAAGAAAAATGAAAAGCAAAGGAGAAAAGGAAACAGATTTCCATTTGAATGCAGAGATCCAAAGAATAGCAAGGAGAGATAAGAAAGCCTTCCTCAGTGATCAGTGCAAGAAATAGAAGGACACAATAGAATGGGAAAGACTAGAGATCTCTTTAAGAGAATTAGAGATACCAAGGGAACATTTCATGCAAAGATGGGCTCAATAAAGGACAAATATAATATGGGCCTAACAGAAGCAGAAGATATTAAGAAGAGGTGGCAAGAATACACAGAAGAACTATACAAAAAAGATCTTCATGACCCAGATAATCGTGATGGTGTGATCACTCACCTAGAGCCAGACATCCTGGAATGTGAAGTCAAGTGGGCCTTAGGAAGCATCACTACAAAAAAAGCTAGTGGAGGTGATGGAATTCCAGTTGAGCTATTTCAAATCTTAAAAGATGATGCTGTGAAAGTGCTGCACTCAATATGCCAGCAAATTTGGAAAACTCAGCAGTGGCCACAGGACTGGAAAATGTCAGTTTTCATTCCAGTTCCAGAGAAAGGCAATGTCAAAGAATGCTCAAAGTACCACACAATTGTACTCATCTCAGATGCTAGCAAAGTAATGATCAAAATTCTCCAACTCAGGCTTCAACAGTACATAAACCATGAAGCTCCAGATGTTCAAGCTGGATTTAGAAAAGGCAGAGGAACCAGAGATCAAATTGCCAACATCCGCTGGATCATGGAAAAAGCAAAAGAGTTTCAGAAAAACATCTATTTCTGCTTTACTAACTACACCAAAGCCTTTGACTGTGTGGATCACCATAAAATATGGAAAATTGTGAAAAAGATGAGAATACCAGACCACCTTACCTGCCTCTTGAGAAATCTGTATGCGGTCAAGAAACAACAGTTAGAACTGGACATGGTACAACAGAGTGGTTCCAAATAGGATAAAGAGTACGTTTAGGCTGTATATTGTCACTCTGCTTATTTAACTTATATGCAGAGTACATCATGAGAAATGCTGGCTGGTGAAGCACAAGCTGGAATCAAGATTGCCAGGGGAAATATCAATAACCTCAGATATGCAGATGACACCACCCTTATGGTAGAAAGTGAAGAGGAACTAAGGAGCCTCTTGATGAAAGTGAAAGAGGAGAGTGAAAAAGTTGGCTTAAAGCTCAACATTCAGAAAACGAAGATCATGGCATCTGGTCCCATCACTTCATGGCAAATAGATGGGGAAAAAGTGGAAACAGCAGCAGATTTTTTTTTTTGGTGGGGGCTCCAAAATCACTGCAGATGGTGACTGCAGCCATGAAATTAAAAGACGCTTAGTCCCTGGAAGAAAAATTATGCCAACCTAGATAGCATATTAAAAGCAGAGACATTACTTTGCAAACAAAGGTCTGTCTAGTCAAGGTATTGTTTTTCCAGTAGTCATGTATGGATGTGAGAGCTGAGTATGAAGAAGCTGAGCACAGAAGAGTTGATGCTTTTGAACTGTGGTGTTGGAGAAGACACATGGTAGTCCCTTGGACTGTAATGATATCCAACCAGTCCATCCTAAAGTCAATCAGTCCTGAATATTCATTGGAAGGATAGATACTGAAGCTGAGACTCCAATACTTTGGCCACTTTTTGTGAAAAACTGACTCATTTGAAAAGACCTTGACGGCTGGGAGAGATTGAAGGCAGGAGGAGAAGAGGATGACAGAGGATGAGATGGTTAGATGGGGCATCACTGACTCAATGGACATGAGTTTAGGTAAACTCCACAAGTTGGGTGATGGGCAGGGAGGCCTGGCATTGCTGCAGTGCATGGGGTCACAGAGTTGGATACAACTGAGCAACAGAACTGAACTGCCCAGCTAAGTGATTCAGTTTTATATATATATTATTTTTCAAATTCCTTTCCTATTTAGGTTATTTCAGAGTGTTGAGAATTCCCAGTCCTGTGCCATAGGTCCTTGTTGATTATCTGTTTCAAGTATTTCAAATATATGAATGCATCCTTGTCAATCCCATATTCTCAATCTCTCTGCTCCCTACCATTCCCCCGGTTAACCATAAGTTTGTTCTCTGTGTCTGTGAACTGCTCTGCTTTGTAAAGAAGTTCATTTACATCATTTTTAGTATTCCATATATAAGCATTATCATGTGATATTTGTATTTGACTTACCTCACTTAGTGTGATAATCTCTGAATCCATCCACACTGCTGTAAAGTACCTTATTTCATTCTTTTTAATGGCAGAGTGATCTTCATTGTATATGTGTACCACATATTCCTGATCCATTCATCTGTCAATGGACATTTAGTTTGCTTCCATGTCTAGCCTATTATAAACATCACTACAGTGAACACTGAGGTGCATGTATGCTTTTCTCTGGATATATGACCAGGAGTGGAATTGCTGGATTATGTGGTAATCTAGTTTTTAGTTTTTTTTTTTTTTTCCCCCACCCCTACTTTTAGTTTTTTAAGAAACTTCCTGACTGTTCTTCATAGGCGGCTGTAGAAATTTACATTCCCACCATAGCAGTTATTTTCTGAATCTCGAACACTGAAGCAGAAATAGATTACCTTGTAACCCACAGAATTCACACTTGGCTCGCTGACTTGTAGATTGATGACTATTATAGCAATAAAGACAATATAGACCTTCCTTTCTCCTTCCATTTTGTCCTTCACACTGTCATATTGTAAAGAAAAAGCAATGACACATCTCTAGCAGACATCTTAGTGACAGGGATTGATGTCTCCACAAAACAACTGCATGAAGCTGAGATGGTGATTCCTACCAGTTCTCATTTAATTTCCCTCTTTGACCTTTGCAAAAGTGAGATAGATAATGTTTGTAGATATCTGCATACTTCATCAAGTAGAGATATCAGTCACACTTGTAGTTTTAGAGTGTTAATTTAAAACGAATCAATCCAGTCCCTGACAATTCACATGTGGCCATTGAGTTAGCAAGTGCTTTCTCCCTTGTATTTAATAACAGAATAATGAGAAATAGTTTGCCTATACTTGTGAGCACCAACAATATTTCTTTAGCATCTTTCTGCAATGATATGCATAAAACATAAACCTATATTTGCTTAATGACTGTTAATCTACCCATGACAACTCTGCTGATAAGTGAAAGCCATTAAATATGTTATATTTACATATATAATATATAACATATATAATAAAATTTCAGTGGGAAATTTGGATTCTTTCCATCCTAATGTAATACTACTAATAATTCTGAGATATAAAAATATATTAATTGAACAATTAAAACAACTGTGTCAGTAATAAATTAGAATTGGAAAAGTAAATAGACAAAGGTTGTAAATAAATACAATGTTCTGAAAATTTATTATATTGCCAAAGAAGAAGGTAAGACTTGATAGTGGTTGCTGAACAAATGTATGAGTGATCATTCTTTGAAGGTGATAGAAAATCA
>NW_017216557.1:0-13108 GCF_001704415.2 Capra hircus
GCCTGTCTTGGGTTGCCCCGTGGCATGGCTTAGTTTCATTGAGTTAGACAAGGCTGTGGTCCTAGTGTGATTAGATTGGCTAGTTTTCTGTGAGTATGGTTCAGTGTGTCTGCCCTCTGATGCCCTCTTGAACACCTATCATCTTACTTGAGTTTCTCTTACCTTGGGCATGGGGTATCTCTTCATGGCTGCCCAGCAAAGCGCAGCGCTGCTCCTTACCTTGGATGAAGGATATCTCCTCACCGCCGCCTTTCGTGACCTTCAACTTGGGATAGCTCCTCTAGGCCCTCCTGCGCCCACGCAGCCACTGCTCTTGGACGTGGGGTTGCTTTTCCTGGCCGCCGCCCCTGACCTCGGACGGGGGTAGCTCCTCCGGCCGTTCCTGTGCTGTCGCAGCCTGGCACTCTCGACCACTGCCCCTGACCTCGACATGGGGTATCTCCTCTCGGCCGTGCTTAGTGCACTGGTCGCAGCCGCTACGCTTAGTGAGTAGTTGAAGCAAATTCTGGAAAAAGGATACAAGAGATGAAAAACCCCAACTGCCACTTTTGAAGAGCCCAGAGCAAAAGCAGATGCCTCACATGCCCCCGGAACACAACAACACTTAAGGGTTCAGCCAGTCACCTAGCCACCCCTCTGACTGGCCCCTGGACACACCCTCTCCCTCACCCCACAGAAGGAACCAGCTCGCCCGCCCCCCTCGGGGAGTGGCACCCAAGGAAACTGTCATTTGTTCTCACTCTCCCTCTGCTGCAGTAGTGGCCCCAATAAAGCCTTGCCTCAATTTCTCTTCATTAAGAAATTTGATTAATTTCTATTGTCTGGCCTCTGATTGATTTCTACTGATTAAGGAGGCCAAGACCCTGGTGTGTATCAATTTGGGGACAAGAGACACATGGGGGCTGGGAGGAGGACAGGACTCAGATTTGGGTGGGGCACCCAATTTAGTGGGTTCAGGTGATCAATGTGTCAGGGGAAACTCTCATGCATAGGCCTGGGGGACAGGGCCCTGGGTTTAATCTCTGGCAAGAGGCAACACGGGGACCACATAGCCCCAGTGGAGGAGGCTGGTAAAGAGGCAAGTGATTAGGAGAGCAAGAGAAAGACGAAAAGACAGTGTTAGAGCCCTGGTCAGGACAGCCACATAGGGGAAGATGGGCCACTCTGGACAGGCCTGGTCACCCCCAGACACAGAGTAGCCCCAGATGGGAGTGAAATCAACCCGGAGGTGATTTTAATGAGTGTCAACAATGAACATCTTTCCAAGAACATGAAACTCCACCTGATTGCTCTTGCTACTTCCGTAATATTCTGTTCGCATCTATTTCCATATCTACAAATAGGGAAGCCAGCCTCACTCAGTGACAAGACATGAAATGGAGCACTGCCCGTGCTGAGGTGTCAGCGCGACCTTCCAAGGGTCAGGGCTCAGTCACCCCTGAAGCTAGCAAAAGCCGAGAGCCCCGTGATAACAGAGAGATGGATCCCACTGTCACAGACGTTGACCTCTCAATGTCATTGATAGATCACTGTGTCATAGATAGACCACTTCCCAAGAATTAGGAGGTCTTGTCAGTCCCAAAGAGTGATGGATCATCTCACTCTTCATCAGCGGATAGCCCTGAGATGTGAAAGTGAGATGTTCAGTGCTGGCTGGATGCTGCATACAAGTAAATTATGAGGGGGAATAAAATGGATCACACAGGCTACCAGTGTAGAACGAGCAGCCTGAAGAGACCGCCAGGGGGCGCCCGGTGGCAGCGCTGGATCCCGGTCTCCACGGGGGAACCTGCAAATTCAGGTTCTGGCCTCAGTCCTCAAACTCTTTCTAATGAGCAGTTACTTTGGCCCACAAAAGGCCTAGGACTACTCTGGGGCAGAAACTACTAGAAAACATCTGATGAGGCAGTTAAGGGCTGTCTGCAGGCCCTTTCCACAGATCAGCAGAATTCTTCGGTGGGGGTGGTTGAGGGGTGGTGGATGGCCTGGAAATCTGGAGTCTTTAAAAAAAAAGCAAGGCTTCGCTCCTGCCTTAGTCGGTAAAGTCTCTGCCTGCAACGTAGGAGATTCTGCTTCGATCCCAGGGTCAGGAAGATCCCAAGGAGGAGGGCATGGCGACCCACTGAAGTACTCTTGCCTGGAGAATCCCATGGTCAGAGGAGCCCGGCGGGCTACAGCCTCGGGTCGCAAGAGTCGGACACGACTGAGCGAGTAAACCACCACCGCAGGAAGACTGCAGGCGGGAATGGGGAGGAAGGTTGAGGGGCGAGAAGGACTCGGAGGAGAAAAGAAACGGGGCGACTGAGGGAGAAAGGAGTGAGTCAGGAGGGGGCAGCTGGGTGGGGCAATGCGAGGCTTCGGAAACCGGAAGCCGGAGAAGGAGCCGCATGGCTCCCCTGGACCGTCCGGGCGTCACCTGAGGAGGGCGGGACGTGACACGGCGGGGAACCGGCGGGAGTGGACGGGAGGGCGGGCGGAGAGTGGAAGGGCGGGGCGGGCTCTCATATAAAAGCTCTGGTCACCGCGCGCAGTGGGAAGATCTCCTGGGGAAGGAAATGGCAACCCACTCCAGTATTCTTGCCTGGAGAATCCCACGGACGGAGCAGCCTGGTAGTCTACAGTGCATGGGGTCGCGGAGAGTCGGACACGACTGATCGATTTCACTTTCACTTTACTTTCCGTGCGAAGTCAGATCAAAGCACTTTCCACGCGGTGATGGCTGGACCACTGACTCCGAAGCGCCTCTTAGTGTGGCTGCCCTGCTTCTCCTCCTGGCTCTCCGGTCTGCCCGGCGCGAGGCGGTGAGTTCATGGATTAACCTGCGGGGGCGGACACGGGGCCTTAAGACCCCGAGAGGGATGAGGGTGTCCCCTGGGTTCGGGGAACGTCGAGCCGGGACTGCCTCCCTGCTTTTAGACCTCCGCGCGCTGCTTTCCCGCTGGGCTCCTGCTCCCCGCCTCCACTCCCCAGCTTGTTGTCGTCCCTAGTCCCCCGCCCGGCCCCCCTCCCGCCCTGGCATGTAAAAGACACAATCTGGGTGAATCACAGCATAGAGGGAGGGGAAGCTGGGAGAAATGGGAGCCCGGGCAACAGCAAGAAATGCTGCTCCAATCCGCGGGCCGCCTCTCGGGAATTTGGAGCCACTGGAGCTAGTGCAGGACAGGTGGAGGCCCTCCCGAGGGACCAAACCCACGGGGTTCAGGGGAAGGCTGGGTGGAGTCAGACCAGTTGCATTGGGCGGCCCGGGGCGGCGGGGGGCAGGAGGAGATGGGCAAAGGTCTAGGTGGAGTCTGTCACTTGGGTGGGCTGTGGGGGGGGTGGTGCAGGAGGTGGGGGCAGAGAGATGGCTGGAGTCTACCTAAGAAGCCTGCTTAGAGTCCTGCTTGGTAACAACACTATTTTTTCCATATCCCTTCCCATCCCAAGAAGCTCAGGGCCTCCAACAACTTCCCATCTGTGAAGGATCCTAAACGTGCCCTCTGTCAACTGGCACCCTATCCTCTTGCCTGAGAATTCACCCCAGCAGAAGCCTCCCAGCCTGGCCCCAGGACATAAAGCAGGAGAGATGGGAGAAGAGTTTCCCAAAGTGTGTGACACAGGGCATGAGGGTGAGGACAGGCACCCCCACAACTACACTTCGGTCCCACATTCATATTCCCAGAGACTATGAAGACAGTGGCCTTTAATAGCTATTATTTAAGACGAGTTGGAAAACCTTTTCTTCAAAAGACAGAGAGTAACACTGTTGGTCTCGACAGGCCATTTGGTGTCTGTGTGCATTCTACATCTCCACATTTGTGCTACAAGAGCAGGCAATGATGACCTGAAAAAAAAAAAAATGAACAATGTGACTGCCCTGTAATAGTAATAGTAATAAATAGTAATAGTAATAGTAACAGATGGCTCATCCCTTAGGGACTAGTGCAAGGATCCTTAGCTGCCTGTTTGTGAACCAAAAACTTGCTCTGTCCTGCCTTGTATGTTCTAGGTGGTGTGAATGTGAAAGAAGTGTGGGTCCAGCAGATATGGGCTAATGTCCTCTGACCCCTCTGCTCTAGAGTGGTTTCCACGGTCCATGGAGATATAGGGGACACTGCATGAAGGCTCTGGCATGAGAATAGTGTGTGCATGCTGAGTCACTCCAGTCATGTCCAACTCTTTATGACTAGCCCACGAGCGTTCTCTGTCCAGGAGATTCTCCAGGCAAGAACACTGGAGTGGGTTGCCATGCTCTCCTCCACGGGATCTTCTCTCACTTAGGAACAGATCCCACATCTACTCCAGCTCCGACATTGCAAGTGGATTCCTTACTGCTGAGCCACGGGGGCAGGCCCTGGAGAATAGTGGTCCTACAACAATTCTGATGTCAGGCCTAGGCCACCTGCTGCTCTCTCTTATTTGTTGCCTCTGGCCCTTCTTATGCCAAACCACAATATTGCTTTAATCCTCTGATGGCTGGTCTATCTGAACTAATGATTGCGGGTTGATGAGCCCAGATCGTGATAGACAATGTTGACATTTCATGACCAGAGTCCTCACCTCCACCAGCCCCCAGGACCATACCAGGAGCCACATTTAAATGATGAAGTATTCCCCACTGCAAATCTCATGGCCTTTCTTCAGGACATAAAGGATCTGTGTTGTGAACCTCCAAGTAAAATGTCATAGACGGCACATAGCATCTTTCTGACCACAGACAGATACCTCTGACATCACAGATTCTGCTGAGTCATCTGCCCAAAGAGCAGGTCATCAGTCACCAATCGTCCGTGACTGCTTTTGTGCTAGGACAGCAGTTGTAACAGAAAACTATGGTCTGCAGAGCCTGAAATATGTCATATGTACAATTATAGAAATCTATGGGCCACACTGGGAATTAAATGGAGATAGGATAGGGATGACAGTCCTGCAGCCCTGGAGGATTGAAGGTTGTTACTCTGTCACTTTCTCCAGGATATGATATTGTTTACACGTACTATTGGGGGATGAAGGTCAGTATCAGAAGTGTGAACTTGGAAATCACTTCTATGGTGGCCCTCACCGCCTGGTAATTTACTAACTGTGAAGATTTTTCATTCATATGCAAATGCAATGAAAGTGAAATGAGCACTATGAGGACCAGTGGATGGGTGACACTCCTGTGGGCAGGACGTGGGACAGAGGTGTATTCCTTACACAGATCTCAGGCACCACAGTAATAACAGGTGGGCCATGACGATGTTTCAGACTGCTGGACATGATCACAGTCCCACTCTAGGTCCTCATGAATGTGGGGGTGGCTTCTATGCCAAGTGTACACTTACCCCAGTCAATGACCATGTGGCTTCCAAGGCCAGAAGGACTTCTGCACTTGCTGTGGTGATAAGAGGGCCCTCCTTGCTGATGCCTGGCATCTCTGTCTCTAGGAATGGATTCTGAATATAAGACCTGACTCAGTGCTGGATGCTGCACAAAGGACCTGGACATTTTGTTGGGATGTCTGCATTCAGGTTCCTGAACACCCAGCCTTGTGTTTGTCTGTTTTTTATATAATTTTTCCTTTCAGTCGTAGTTTTTAGCAGGGCTCACTGCTCATCTGTCTGCCTCTAGGATCACCCTGTGCTATGAGCCAGCGTGGTACTCTCTGCAGTGAGGCCTGGCTACAGGGGGCTCTCTGGTCCCCTTGGCCGCTGCATCTGCTTTGTTTCTGACATAGGGCACGCCCTGGCATCAGCTCTTTCCCCTTCTCCGTCCTCACTCCTGCTGGAAGCGCACAGGAACACCAATCCCACCAGCGTCCCTGACCCTCAGGAAAAGTCACCCTGGAGCTGTTGGAGATGCTTCTCATCCATTCTTTCCTCTCGGGCTCCATAGAACCTGGGGGACTGCACACTTTCCTGCCCTCTCATACTGTGCCCACCCTGGCACATTCACTTCTCTGAGCCTTTGATCGCCTCCTCCACCACCTGCCTCGGAAGTTCTGGATTTTCTCTTTCATGCCGTGTGGGCCAGGCCTTCTCCAGGATCCCAAGACCCATCAAAGTAGTAGATCAGCAGCATCTCACTGGCCTTGCTAAATCCTGTGACCCCAATTATGAATTCTCCTTTCTAGAGCTTTGGGTTCTGTGTGGGCCTTATGAGCAGAGTAGAGATAATGTTATGTGGTTTCTCCACTTGCTCAGCCTATAGGTGGTGTTGCGGGACAGAGGGGCCTTCCTGCTCTACCAACCCAGCCCTGCAGCTTTCCTCTGCTCTCACATAAGTTAGGGGAGGAGGTAATGGGTCTTCTCCAAAACCTGTCCTCACCTGCGTTTTCCTTCACAGGCGCTCGCTCTCTTTGCTACAACTTCGCTGTTAATCCTCAGCCCAGAAATGGAGAGCTGTGGTGTGTGATTAACAGCCACGTAGATGATTCATCCTTGAATGTACCATGAGTAGTTGCTCACTGCTGTCTGACTCTTTGCAACCCCATGGACTTATACAGTCCATGGAATTCTCCAGGGTTGAATACTGGAGTGGATAGCCTTTCCTGTCTCTAGGGGATCTTCCCAACCCAGGGATTGAACCCACATCTCCCACATTGCAGGTGGATTCTTTACCATCTAAGGCACCAGGGAAGCTCAAGAATACTGGAGTGGGTAGCCTCTCCCTTTTCCAGGGGATCTTTCTGACCCAGGAATTGAGCCGGCGTCTCCTGCATTGCAGGTGGATTCATTACCTGCTGAGCCACCAGGGAAACCCTTAAATTTCTTTCTTTCTTTTTTTAATATGTATCAATAGTCTTGGGAATTATTTATCTATAAGATGAAATACTTTGTCTTAGGAAAAGAAAAATGAAAAAATGCTCTCGCCTTGTACAAGAAAAAGCAGTGTTGGAGGAAGAAAACTTAAAAGCTAGAAGGAAAAAAAAAGAAAAAATACAATAGAAACTGAAACTACTCTTTCATGGAAAGTTGCCTTTAAAATTTTTTTTAATACAGAAGAGTTCTGCCTTCTTACTTTGGGAAAAGTAGGAGAGGAATTTACTGAAACATCTGAAATTTGGCAGATCCTAGTATTTTCAGTGCCAGAAGTGGGTTTGGGTCAAGTCAATAGTAAAAATCCCTTTTACTATGCACAGAATTCATGCCTGAGTTGTGTTGCGTAGGAAAAGAAAAAAAAAGTAAACAGATTTTGTGTTTATCTTCAAGGCTGGCTTAAGTAGAAAATGAATTTTTTAAAACACTTGAAAAAATTAAAGAATTCAATTTATTTTATTTTTTTAATTACATATATATCTTGAGGAAGGCGCTCAATGCCTAGCCACTGATCAGCGCCTCCCTGGAGTCAAAGTCCTCCCAGACAGCTCAGGCTGTTACTAGTTGAAGCTGGTTATGACCCAGATCCTACCACCTATGAAGGTAACAAGTGGTTGAAAAGGACAAGTTGGTTTGCTCAGGAGCCCTGGGAAAATAGTGGCCTAATGTCCTCAGACTGCCTCCAAGTTTCCAGGCTAGAAAGGGGGCAGAGGTGGCTGCTGCAGGGTGCATCAGCGTCTTGAGCACAGTCAGGTTGGTTGGCACAAGGCGAAAGTTTGAGTACCACCAAGCTTCTGGTTTCAACCAGTCTGGGGGTCTGCGTGCTTGCAGCCAGCAGTTTTTATGTGCTGGGGGTCTGCTTCCTGTAGAAACAACTTGAGGCTTGTGTCAGCTCTTTGTTATTTTTCAGGGAACTGGCAGTTTCATGACACTCCTATAAGGCTGGTCACAGTCTAAATTGTTACCAGTTTCCCAGCCTAAGGTGTATTCCTTTCTCCATCTTCACATGTTCTTAACTCTTAAACCACCATTTTGAGACTCACAGGAGGCCTGGCTGACTAAAACTTTTCTACAAACAAGAGGCAGACAGATACCATGGGGGCGGGTCTTTCCCACTAAGGCACCCTAGAGCCCTTTTGGTTACAAGACCATTTATTACCCATTTTTCCACGGTCCCAAGAAGCTCAGGGCCTCCAACAGCTAAACATGCCCTCTGTCAACTGGCATCTTATCCCTTTGTCTGATAACTCACCCAGCAAACCCCCCCGACCTGGCCCCCAGGACCTAACTTAGGAGGGACGGGAACAGGGTTTCGCAGAGTGTGACACAGGGCTCGAGGGTGAGGCTGGGCATCCCCATGCCTACCCTTTGCTCCCACATTCATAGTGTCTAGGACTTGGGACACCATCAGCAGTGGCACCCCACTCCAGTACTCTTGCCTGGAAAATCCCATGGCTGGAGGAGCCTGGTAGGCTGCAGTCCATGGGGTCGCTAACGGCTTCACTTTCACTTTCACTTTTCACTTGCATGCATTGGAGAAGGAAATGGCAACCCACTCCAGTGTTCTTGCCTGGATAATCCAGGGACGGGGGAGCCTGGTGGGCTGCCATCTATGGGGTCGCACAGAGTCGGACATGACTGAAGCGACTTAGCAGCAGCAGCAGCAGCCTATAATGGTTATTGATTAAGGAAGGAGTTGACAGATTTTTCTTCTACAGAAGAAAGTAAATCTCAAGGTCTCTTTAGGCAATTTGGTATCTGTCTCTGGTGCAAAAGGAGCTTCCGCATTTGTGGAGCAGCAGGAGCCAAATATAATGTATAAATCAACTGAGAACCAGACTTGTCCACTGTCCTGGTTTCTGACCCCAGTAATGAGTGACCCATTCCCTAGAGAATCATCCAAGAGCTGCCTCAGTTGTCTGTTTATGAACCAGAAACGTACCCGTCCTGCCTTGTAGCTTCTGGTGGTGGACTGTGATAGGAGTGTGGATCTGCCTGTTATGGGCTAATCACCCCCTTGCTGTAGACTGGCTTCCTTGGTTCAAGGATCCATAGGGGACACTGCATGAAGTCACAGATGTGATCAGGGCATAGTGGCCCTGTATCAACTCTGTGTCAGGCCTAGGTCCCCTGCTGGTACATCTTATTTGTTCCCTGTGGCCCTGGTTATGCCAAGCCACATAATCACTTCTATCCTATGACGGCTGGCCTATCTGAACTAATGGTTAGGGGTTGGTGAACCCAGATCATGCTGGGCAACTCTGACATTCCATGACCAGAGGCCTCATCTCTGCCAGGCCCAGGACCATACCAGGAGCCACACTGAATGGTATGGGCTTTCTCACTGCAAGTGGTGTGTCCTTTCTTCAGGACACTAGGAGTCTGTGTTGTGAGCCTCCAAGTAAAATGCCACATACAGCATGTAGCACCTTTCCAAACACAGATAGCTATGACGTCACCGGTTCTGTTGGGTCATCTGCCCAAAAGCAGGTCCAGCCACACTCATCATTCATCAGTTGTGACTGCTTTTGTGCCAGGACAGCAGTTGCAGCAGAGACTTAGGGTCTGTGAAGCCTGAAATGTTTCATATGTACCATTAGAGGGAACCTAGGACCTCAGTGGTAATTCAGTGGAGATAAGATAGGGACCAGAGCTCTGCAGGCCTAGGGAGACTGTAGGTTGGTACTCATTTCCATGATTTCCTCCAGGAGATGATGTTGTTTACACGTACTATCAGGGGATGGGGAGTCAGGGTCAGAAGAATGAATGTGGAATTCACGACTATGGTACCCTCACCCATGGTAGTTTACTAACAACACAGACTGTCCATTCATGTCAGAAGTCCAGGACATGTGCAATGGACACTGAGTGGATCTGTGGACCCAGAGATAAGCACTGTTAGCAGGACCTGGGACAGGTGTCTATTAATTGCCTGGTCCTCGGAGCATCACTTCACAGCACGGGGGCCATGATCATGCTACAGTCCTGTGCATGGTGTTAGTAACACACTGGGTCCCATATGAATGTGGGAGTAGTTTCCAGCTCACTTCAGTCACTCAGTGGTGTCCAACTCTTTGCGACCCATGGACTGCAGCCTGCCAGGCTTCCCTGTCCATCACCAACTCCCAGAGCTTACTCAAACTCATGTCCATCGTGTCGGTGATGCCATCCAGCCATCTCATCCTCTGTCGTCTGCTTCTCCTCTGGCCTTCAATCCTTCCCAGCATCAGGGTCTTTTCCAATGAGTCAGTTCTTCGCATCAGGTGGCCAAAGCATTGGACTGACTTACCCCAGTAAATAACCATGTGGCTCATCGGGAGAGAATGGAAGGACTTCTGCACTTGCTGTGGTGATGAAAGGGCCCTCCTCACTGGGACGGGGCTTCTTTCTCTGGTGATGCCTTCTGAGAAGTAGCTCAGTTCTGGAAATTTTGGTAGGGATGTTTGGGAGGGATGGCTGCTTTCAGCCTGCTGATCATCCAGTCTTGTGTTTGTCTCTCCTTGGTTTCTGTCTCTCAATCAAGCAGTTTGCATCCAGGTTCACTGACCATCTCTCTGCCTCTAGATCACCCTGTGCTCTGAGCCAGCATTGTGCTCTCGCAGTCAGGCCCTGGCTGGCATTGGGACTCTCTAATCACTTTCAGCTTCCCTGATAGCTCAGTTGGTAAAGAATCCACCTGCAACACAGGAGACCCCAGTTTGATTCCTGGGTCGGGAAGATCTGCTGGCGAAGGGATAGGCTACCCACTCCAGTATCCTTGGTCTTCCCTTGTGTCTCAGCTGGTAAAGAATCCACCTGCAATGCAGGAGACCTGGGTTCGATCCCTGAATTGGGAAGATCCTCTGGAGAAGGGAAAGGCTACCCACTGCAGTATTCTGGCCTGGAGAATGTATAGTCCATGGGGGTCACAAGAGTCAGGCATGACTGAGCGACTTTCACTAATCACATTGACTGTTGTACCAACTTTACTCCTGACATACAACACTCCAACTGGAATCTGATCTTTCCCCATTTTCCATCCCTGTTCCAGTCGGAAGCCCAGTACACAGTCTCCTACACTATCCCTGATTTCCACAAAAGTCAACCGTGAGCTATTGGAGATGGTTCCCATCCACGCTTTCCTCTCTAGCTGCATAGACTCCATCAGGCTTTCCCATGGTGCCTGGTGCCTTTCCTGCCCTTTCATACTGTGTCTGCCCTGGCAGATTCACTTCCCTGAGCCTTTGATCCCCTCCTCTACCACCTGCCTCGGAAGTTCTGGATTTTTCTCTTTCATGCCATGTGGGCCAGGCCTTTCTCCAGGCTTCCAAAACCCATCCTAATGGGAGATCAGCAGCTTCTCTCCCAGCCTTACTAAGTCCTGTGACCCGTAATTATTAACTCTTCCTTCTCCACTTGGGGTTCTGTGCTCACCCGTCACCTCTTTGCCCTTCTCCCTGTGATCCTGCTTCCTCAGGGGCATCCCCACAGCTCCCCATCTCTCACAGGACCGGGGTTAGATTCTGACAGTCCTCTGTCATCTAGGCTTTTCCTGCATAGCAGCCTGGCACGTCTCTGCAAAGGTTATGATGCTGGGAACGGACCTGGTGGACAAGGGGACACAGCCAGGATGTGTGAAATTTGCCAGGCAGGGGACTCCTCCTTCTCCACAAGGAGAGGAGGGGCACTGGCTGTATGGTGTGTGTTGTGGGGTGTCATTGCTCTGTCAGCCCGCCCTGCACTTTACTCCGCTCTCACATAACTGGGGGAAGGGGCCTCAGGGTCTTTTTTCCCCAACCTCACCCTCACTGTGTTTTGCCTTCACAGATGCTCATTCTCTTTCCTATAATTTCACCATTGATCCTCGGCCCAGAGATGATCAGCCATGGTGTGAGGTTCAAGGAGAAATTGATCAAAAGGTCTTTCTCTCTATGACTGTGGTACAGCTAAGATCAAGTACCTTAGTCCACTGGGAGAGGAAGTGAAAATATGAGCACCTGGGAAACACAGACTGACACACTCAAAGACACTGGAGACTTGCTCAAGGGCAAATGCCTGACGTTACACCGGAGAAACACACAGACAGGGGTGAGTTGGAAAATCCAAATGCAGGAGGAGTAGACTGGGGGCTTAGCTGCATCAACTGTTTTCGGGTTAAAAAAAAAGGGGGTATTGTCCTTCCCTAGTAGTCTAGTGGAAAGAGCAGCTGTTGCAGGAGAGACCAGGGCCAGATTAGCTGGGCCCAGGGGAGGTGGACCCAGGTGGGGCAAAGAATCTGTCAAGTGCCAGAGGCTGAGCTCTTCTTTTCCTCGGTAGGGTCAGGACCTCTGACCCTGCAGGCCAGGATGACATGCTGGCGTGAAGGCAATGGACACACCAGTGCATCCTGGGAGTTTGGCTTCAATGGACAACTGTGCCTCCTCTTTGATTCGAAGAATGGATTCTGGACAATGGTTCATTCTAAGGGAGGCGGATGAAAGAGAAATGGGAGAATGACAGAGGTGTGACGTACTTCTTCAAGAAGGTCTCCATGGGAAACTGTCGGGCCTGGCTTTGGGATTTTATGGTGTGCTGGGAGAAAATGCTGAAGACCTCGGGTAGTGAGAAGAGTAGGAGAAAGTGGTAGTTCTCTCATGGTGACATGGACCCACCCCTCTGTGTGTGTGTGTGTGTGTGTGTGTGTGTGTGTGTGTGTGTGTGAAAATGATCCGTCAGAGGTGAGCTGTCCTGGGAGAACAATGGCCCGGGGATGCTCTGTGACCCTCCTTCCTCGTCCACCTCCTGGCGTCTCTCCTCACAGCACAGGCCTTTGTACTGTTGGACACGGATTCTCACTGATCCTAAACATGAGAGCATCTCTATGATTCCAGTCTCCTTCTTACTATTCCCTCTTTCCGGAACCTTCTTTTAAATGTCCCAATCCTCTTCTGGAAATCTGTCAATAGCACCTCTGCTGTCAGCTCCTGAGGACTCCATCCTGATGTCACCATCTCTGATGTCACAGCAGGCCTGAGTGACTCTGTTGGAAATCTTGCTTCCCCATTAGCTGTCAGAGTCCCATGGGGACTGGGCTCCTCCCTCCCTCCCATCTCGCCTGAGGACCTGTCACCCTCCACGTGTGGGTGCAAACAGGCTGCATATAGTAGGGTACCTGGGTCAGGGGGGCTGAGGCGGCATCTGCCGAGTTTGGGGTCTGGACAAGGGCTTCACCCTTATTCTCCTTGCAGCATCACCAACCACGGGCCCCCCTACAGTGAAGTCCTCGGCCACAGCCAGCAAGCACATCACCTGGATTCTCCCTGCATGCTCCTCACCAGTTTTATCATAAACTGTCTTCCTGGGCCTGAGTCTCT
>NW_017216558.1:0-13107 GCF_001704415.2 Capra hircus
TACAGAGAAAGCCACAGATCCTTGGATCCATGCAAAGGGAAGCGTGACACTGCTGCTAAAGCTCGGGAGGAAAGCGCACGGCAATGCCACACTCGAGACGAGGACTGACTCCCCTGGGAGACTCCAGAAGTACCCCAAGATCCATGTCAGAACTGGAGAGGAATCCTCAGGTTCCGGCACCGACTCCACACAAGGTCTCAGGACCCGGCATAGACGGGAGAGGAATCGCTAGAGGCCCACGAGCAACTCGCATGGGGACGGGCCTTTCCTGAGGGCACTAGAGAGGGTCCCTGAGGTCCCCGTCGTAAGCCGAGAGCACCTGCGGCAACTCGAGAAAATCCAGGAGGTTATCCCCTCCAGGCGAGATGAGGCCCATTTCCGCTGAGGAGTCTCGAGGCTTATCACACCTAAACTCTGGAACTTTCAAAGGTCCTTCACACCCTTGCTGCAACTCAAGAAGTTCCCCGACATACCCGTCTCCACTGAGATTAACCACTAGAGTCCCGCCCACATTCAGATGAGCCCGTTTCCGCCTCATAGCTGAGAGGAGGGATCTTTTCCCTGCGTGGTCGGGAAGGAATTCCCAGCGTTCCCGTCGCATCTCAAGGGAGGCGCTCTCCAAAGGATAGGCGAGAGGAAGTCCAGTGTCGTGCCACCATTCCAGAGTCTCCCAGATATCTCAGTCCATTCCAGGTAAAACTGTTTTCCCTGAAATGTCTTGACTTTTAAGCCGAGGATCAACTCACACAACTGTGGCATGTGGGACAGCCCTGTGGAAAGCCTCGTGGGAAAACCTCGTGGGAATGCCTCGAGGGAAAGCCACAGATCCCTTGATCCACGCGAAGGGAAGCGTGACACTGCTGCTACAGCTTGGGAGGAAAGCGCACGTGTATGCCCCGACTCGAGACGAGTACTGACTCCCCTGGCGAGACTCTTGGAGTACCCCAAGATCCATGTCAGCACTGGAGAGGAATCCTCAGGTTCCGGAACCGACTCCACACAAGATCTTAGGCCCGGCATCGACGGGAGAGGAATCCCGAGAAGCCCCGAGCAACTGGAAGGGGACTGGCCTTACCTGAGGCACCAGAGCGGGTCCCTGAGGTCCCGTCGAGTCGAGAGACGTGCCACAACTCGAGAAAATTCAGGAGGTTCTCCCCTCCAGGCGAGAGGAGGCCCATTTCCGCTAAGGCATCAGGAGGCTAATCACACCTAACCTCTGGAACTTCCAAAGGGTCCTTCAAACCCTTGCTGCAACTCAAGAAGTTCCCGACATACCCTTCTCCACACGAGAGGCAAGCACTAGAGTCCCGCCCACATCCAGAGGAGCCCCGTTTCCGCCTCATTGCTCGAGAGGACGGATCCTTTCCCTGCGTGTTGGGGAAAGAATTCCCGGCTTTCCCGTCGCATCTCAAGA
The DNA here is from genome assembly GCF_001704415.2 of Capra hircus. Lineage (NCBI taxonomy): Eukaryota > Metazoa > Chordata > Mammalia > Artiodactyla > Bovidae > Capra > Capra hircus. The sequence goes on from NW_017216558.1 coordinate 1,415, forward strand.
GGAGGCGCTCTCCCACAGCAAAGGCGAGAGGAACTCCAGGGTCGTGCCACCATTCCCAGAGTCCCCCAGATGTCTCAGTCCATTCCAGGGAATCCTGTTTTCCCTGCTCTGGCCTCGACTTTCAAGCCGAGGATCGACACACACCACTGTGGCACGTAGGACAGCCCTGTGGGAAAGCCTCGTGGGAAAGCCTCGCGGGAAAGTCTCGTGGGAAAGCCTGGAGGGGAAAGCCACAGATCCCTTGATCCACGCGCAAGGGAAGCGTGACAATGCTGGTACAGCTCGGGAGGAAAGCGCACGTGCATGCCCCCACTCGATGCGAGGACTGAGTCCCCTGAGGGAGACTCCAGAAGTACCCCAAGATCCATGTCAGCACTGGAGAGGAATGCTCAGGTTCGGGCACCTGACTCCACACGAAGTCTTAGGCCCCGGCATCGACGGGAGAGGAATCCCGAGTAGGCCCCGAGCAACTCGCATGGGGACTGGCCTTTCCTGAGGCCACCAGAGCGGGTCCCTGAAGGTCCCCCTCGTAAGTCGAGAGCAACCTGCCGCAACTCGAGAAAATCCAGGAGGTTCTCCCCTCCTAGGCGAATGAGGCTCATTTCCGACTGAGGCGTCTCGAGGCTAGTCAAACCTAACCTTTGGAACTTCCAAAGGGTCCTTCACACCCTTGCTGCAACTCAAGAAGTTCCCGACTAACCCGTGTCCACTCGAGAGGAAGCACGAGAGACCCGCCCACATCCAGAGGAGCCCCGTTTCCGCCTCCTAGCTCGAGAGGAGGGATCCTTTCCCTGCGTGGTCGGGAAAGAATTCCCGCGTTCCCGTCGCATCTCAAGAGGAGGCTCTCTCCACAGGAAAGCGAGAAGAACTCCAGGGTCGTACCACCATTCCAGAGTCCCCCAGATGTCTCAGTCCATTCCAGGGAAACTGCCTCGACTTTCAAGCCGAGGATCGACTCACACCACGGTGCCACGTGGGACAGCCCTGTGGGAAAAATTACTGTTAAAGCCTCCTGGGAAAGCCTCAAGGGAAAGCCACAGATCCCTTGATCCCACGAAGGGCAGCGTGACACTGCTGCTACAGCTCGCGAGGAAAGCGCACGTGCATGCCCCCACTCGAGACGAGGACTGACTCCCCTGGGGAGAGCTCCAGAAGTACCCCAAGAACCATGTCAGCACTGGAGAGGAATCCTCAGGTTCCGGCACCGACTCCACACAAGGTCTTCGGCCCCGGCATCGACGGGAGAGGAATCCCGAGACGCCCCGAGCAACTCGCATGGGGACTGGCCTTTCCTGAGGCCACCAGAGCGGGTCCCTGAGGTCCCGTACGTAAGTCGAGAGCACCTGTCGCAACTCGAGAAAATCCAGGAGGTTCTCCCCTCTAGGCGAGATGAGGCCCATTTCCGCTGAGGCGTCTTCGAGGCTAAATCACATCTAACCATCTGGAACTTCCTAAAGGGTCCTTCACACCCTTGCTGCAACTCAAGAAGTTCCCCTGACATACCCGTCTCCACTCGAGAGGAAGCACTGAGAGTCCCGCCCACAATCCAGAGGAGCCCCATTTCCGGCCTCCTAGCTCGAGAGGTGGAATCCTTTCCCTGAGTGGTCGGGGAAAGAATTCCCCGCGTTCCCGTCGCATACTCAAGAGGAGGCGCTCTCCACAGGAAAGGCGAGAGGAACTCCAGAGTCGTGCCACCATTCCCAGAGTCCCCCAGATGTCTCAGTCCATTCCAGAGAAACCTGTTTTCCCTGCACTGCCTCTACTTTCAAGCCGAGGATCGACTCACACCACGGTGGTACGTGGAACAGCTCTGTGGGAAAGCCTCCTGGGAAAGCCTCCTGGGAAAGCCGCGAGGGAAAGCCACAGATCCCTTGATCCACGCGAAGGGAAGCGCTGACACTGCATGCTACAGCTCGGGAGGAAAGCGCACGTGCATGCCCCCACTCGAGACGAGGACTGACTCCTCCTGGGGAGACTCCAGAAGTACCCCAAGATCTATGTCAGCACTCGAGAGGAATCCTCAGGTTCCGGTACCGAGTCCACAACAAGATTTTAGGCCCCGGCATCGACGGGAGAGGAATCCCGAGAGGCCGCCTGAGCAACTCGCATGGGGACTGGCCTTTCCTGAGGCCACCAGAGCGGGTCCCTGAGGTTCTGGTCGTAAGTCGAGAGCACCTGCCGCAACTCGAGAAAATCCAGGAGGTTCTCCCCTGCCAGGCGAGATGAGGACCATTTCGAGCTGAGGCATCTCGAGGCTAATCACACCTAAACTCTGGAACTTCCAAAGGGTCCTTCACAGCCTTGCTGCAACTCAAGAAGTTCCCCGACATACCCGTCTCCACTCGAGAGGAAGCCGAGAGTCCGCCCACATCCAGAGGAGCCCCGTTTCCGCCTCCTAGCTCGAGAGGAGGGATCCTTTCCCTGCGTGGTCGGGAAAGAATTCCCGCGTTCCCGTCGCATTTCAAGAGGAAGCGCTCTCCACAGGAAAGGCGAGAGGAACTCCAGGGTCGTGCCACCATTCCAGAGTCACCCCAGATGTCTCAGTCCATTCCAGGGAAACTGTTTTTCCTGCACTGCCTCGACTTTCAACGGCGAGGATCGACTCAACCACGGTGCACGTGGGACTAGCCCTGTGGGAAAGCCTCGTGGGAAAGTCCTCGTGGGAAAGCCATCGAGGGAAAGCCACTGATCCATTGATCCACGCGAAGGGAAGCGATGACACTGCTGCTACATCTCGGGAGGAAAGCGCACGTGCATGCCCCCACTCGAGACGAGGACTGACTCCCCTGGGGAGACTCCAGAAGTATCCCAAGATCCATGTCGAGCACTGGAGAGGAATCCTCAGGTTCTGGCACTATCTCCACACAAGGTCTTAGGCCCCGGCATCGACGGGAGAGGAATCCGAGAGGCCCCGAGCAATTCGCATGGGGACTGGTCTTTCCTGAGGCCACCAGAGCAGGTCCCTGATGGTCCGCGTCGTAAGTTGTGAGCACCTGCCTCAACTGCGAGAAAGTCCAGGTGGTTCTTCCCTCCAGGCGAGATGAGGCCCATTTCTGCTGAGCCTATCCAGGCTAATCACACCTAACCTGTGGAACTTCCAAAGGGTCCTTCACATCCTTGCTGCAAATCAAGAAGTCCCCGACATACCCGTCTCCAGTGGAGAGGAAGCACGAGAGTCCGCTCACATCTAGGGAGCCCCGTTTCCGCCTCCTAGCTCGAGAGGAGGGATCCTTTCCTGCTGGTCGGGAAAGAATTCCCGGCGTTCCCGTCGCATCTCAAGAGGAGGCGCTCTCCACAGGAAAGGCGAGAGGAATCCAGGTTCGTGCCACCATTCATAGAGTCAGCCAGATGTCTCTGTCCATTCCAGGGGAAACCTGTTTTCCCATCAATGCCTCGACTTTCAAGCCGAGGATCGACTCACACCACGGTGGCACGTGGGACAGCTCTGTGGGAAAGGCCCGTGGGAAAGCCTCGTGGGAAAGGCTCGTGGGAAAGCCTCTAGGGAAAGGCCACATGATCCCTTGATCCACGCGAAGGTAGGCGTATCACTGCTGCTAGAGCTCGGGAGGAAAGCGCACGTGCCTGCCCTCACTCGAGTCGATGTCTGACTCCCCTGGGGAGACTCCAGAAGTACCCCAAGATCCATGTCACACTGGAGAGGAATCCTCAGGTTCCGGCACCGACTCCACACAAGGTCTTATGCCCCTGCATCGATGGGACATGAATCCCAAGAGGGCCCCGAGCAACTCGCATGGGGAATGGCCTTCCCTGAGGCCACCAGTGCGGGTCCCTGAGGTCCCCGTCGTAAGTCGAGAGCACTTGCCTCAACTCGAGAAAATCCAGGAGGTTCTCCCCTCCAGGCGAGATGAGGCCCATTTCCGCTGAGGCGTCTTGAGGCTAATCAAATCTAACATCTGGAACTTCCAAAGGGTCCTTCTCGCCCTTGCTGCAACTCAAGAAGTTCCCCGACATACTCGTCTCCACTCCACAGGAAGCACGAAAGTCCCTGCCCACATTCCAGAGGAGCCCAGTTTCCGCCTGCTAGCTCGAGAGGAGGGATAATTCTCCCTGTGTGGTCGGGAAAGTATTCCCGGCGTTCCCGTCGCATCTCAACAGGAGGCCCTCTCCACAGGAAAGGCGAGAGGAACTCCAGGGTCGTGCCACCATTCCCAGAGTCCCCCAGATGTCTCAGTCCATTCCAGGGAAACCTGTTTTCCCTGCACTGCCTCGACTTTCAAGCCGAGGATCCACTCAAACCACGGTGGCACGTGGACAGCCCTGTGGGACAGCCTCGTGAAAAGCCTCGTGGGAAAGCCTCGAGGCAAAGCCACAGATCCCTTGATCCACGCGAAGGGAAGGGTGACACTGCTCCTACAGCTCGGGAGGGAAGCGCACGTGCATGCCCCCATTCGAGACGAGGACTGACTCCCTGGGGAGACTCCAGAAGTACCCCAAGATCCATGTCAGCACTGGAGAGGAATCCTCAGGTTTCAGGACCGACTCCACACAAGGTCTTAGGCCCCGGCATCGACGGGAGAGGAATCCTGAGAGCCACCGAGCAACTCGCATGGGGACTGGCCTTTCCTGAGGCCACCAGAGTGGGTCCCTGAGGTCCCCGTCATAAGTCGAGAACACCTGCCGCAACTCGAGAAAATCCAGGAGGTTCTCCCCTCCGGGCGAGATGAGGCCCATTTCGCTGAGGCGTCTCGAGGCTAATCACACCTAACCTCTGGAACTTCCAAAGGGTCCTTCACACCCTTGCTGCAACTCAAGAAGTTCCCCGATATACCCGTCTCTTCTCAGGAGGAGGCACGAGAGTCCCGCCCACACTCAGAGGAGACCCGTTTCCGCCTCCTAGCTCGAGAGGAGAGATCCTTTCCCTGCGTGGTCGGGAAAGAATTCCCGGCATTCCTGTCGCATCTTAAGAGGAGGCGCGCTCCACAGGAAAGGCCAGAGGAACTCCAGGGTCGTGCCACCATTCCCAGAGTTCCCCAGATGTCTGTCCATTCCAGGGAATCCTGTTTTCCCTGCACTGCCTCGACTTTCAAGCCGAGGATGGACTCACACCACGGTGGCACGTGGGACAGCCCTGTGGGAAAGCCTCGTGGTAAAGCCTCGAGGGAAAGCTGCAGATCCCTTGATCCACGCGAAGGGAAGTGTGACACTGCTGCTACAGCTCTAGAGGAAATCGCACGTGTATGCCCCCACTCGAGACGAGGACTGACTCCTCTAGGGAGACTCCAGAAGTCCCCCAAGATCCGTGTCAGCACTGGAGAGGAATCCTCAGGTTCTGACCCCCAGTCCACACAAGGTCTTAGGCCCCGGCATCGACGGGAGAGGAATCCCGAGGGGCCGCCGAGCAACTCCGATGGCGACTGGCCTTTCCTGAGGCCACCAGAGCGGGTCCCTGAGGTCCCAGTCGTAAGTCGAGAGCACCTGCCGCAACTCGAGAAGATCCAGGAGGTTCTCCCCTCCAGGCGAGATGAGGCCCATTTCCGATGAGGCGTCTCGAGGCTAATCACACCTAACCCCTGGAACTTCCAAAGGGTCCTTCACACCCTTGCTGCAACTCAAGAAGTTCCCCGACATACCCGTTTCCACTCGAGAGGAAGCACGAGAGTCCCGACACATCCAGAGGAGCCCCCTTTCCTCCTCCTAGCTCGAGAGGAGGGATCCTTTCCCTGCGTGGTGGGGAAAGAATTCCCCGTGTTCCCGTCTCATCTCAAGAGGAGGCGCTCTCCACAGGAAAGGCGAGAGGAACTCCAGGGTCGTGCCACCATTCCCAGAGTCGCCCTGATGTCTCAGTCCATTCCAGGGAAACCTGTTTTCCCTGCACTGCCTCGAATTTCAAGCCGAGGATCCACTCACACCACTGTGGCACGTGGGACAGCCCTGTGGGAAAGCCTCGTGGGAAAGCATCGTGGCAAAGCCTTGGGGAAAGCCGTAGATCCCTTGATTCAGGTGAAGGGAAGCGTGACACTGCTGCTCCAGCTCGGGAGGAAAGCGCACGTGCATGTCCCCACTCGAGACGAGGACTGACTCCCCTGGGGAGACTCCAGCAGTACCCAGAGATCCAAGTCGGCACTGGAGAGAAAACCTCAGGTTCCGGCACCGACTCCACCCAAGGTCTTAGGACCGGCATCGACGGGAGAGGAATCCCGAGAGGCTCCCGAGCAACTCGCATGGGGACTGGCCTTACCTGAGGCCACCAGAGCGTGTCTCTGAGGTCCCAGACCTAAGTCGAGAGCACCTGCCACACCTCGAGAAAATCCAGGAGGTTCTGCCCTCCAGGAGAGATGAGGCCCATTTCAGCTGAGGCGTCTCAAGGCTAATCACACCTAACCTCTGGAACTTCCAAAGGGTCCTTCACACCCTTACTGCAACTCAGGAAGTTCCCCTACATACCCGTTTCCACTCGAGAGGAAGCACGAATGTCCCGCCCACATCCAGAGGATCCCCGTTTCCGCCTCCTAGCTCGAGAGGAGCGATCCTTTCCCTGCGTGGTCGGGAAAGAATTCCCAGCGTTCCCGTCGCATCTCAAGAGGAAGCACTCTCCACGGGAAAGGCGAGAGGAACTCCAGGGTCGTGCCACAATGCATAGAGTCCTCCAGATGTCTAAGTCCCTCAAGGGAAACCTGTTTTCCCTGCACTGTTTCGACTTTCAAGCCGAGGGTCTACTCACAGCACGGTGCCACGTGGGACAGCCCTGTGGGAAAGCCTCGTGGGAAAGCCTCGTGGGAAATCCTCGTGGGAAAGCCTCGAGGGAAAGCCACAGATCCCTTGATCCACGCGAAGGGAAGCGTGACACTGCTGCTACAGCTCGGGAGGAAATCTCACGTGCATGCCCCCACTCGAGACGAGGACTGACTTCCCTGGGGCGACTCCAGAAGTACCCCAAGATCCATGTCAGCACTGGAGAGAAATCCTCAGGTTCCGGAACCGATTCCACACAAGGTCTTAGGCCCCGGCATCAACGGGAGAGGAATCCCGAGAGGCCCCCGAACTACTTGCATGGGGACCGGCCTTTCCTGAGGCCAACAGAGCGGGTCGCTGAGGGCCCCATCGTAACTCGAGAGCACGTGCCGCAACTCGAGAAAATCCAGGAGGTTCTCCCTTCCAGGCGAGATGAGCCCAATTTCCGCTGAGGCGTCTCGAGGCTAATCACACCTTAACTCTGGAACTTCCAAAGGGTCCTTCACACCCTTGCTGCAACTCAAGAAGTTCCCCAACATACCCGTCTCCACTCGAGAGGATGCACGAGAGTCCCGCCAACATCCAGAGGAGCCCAGTTTCCGCCTACTAGCTCCAGAGGAGGGATCCTTTCCCTGCTTGGTCAGGAAAGAATTCCCGGCGTTCCCGTCGCATCTCAAGAGGAGGCGCTGTCCACAGGAAAGGCGAGAGGAACCCCAGGGTCGTTCCACCGTTCCCAGAGTTCCCCAGATGTCTCAGTCCATTCCAGGGAAAACTGTTTTCTCTGCACTGCCTCGACTTTCAAGCCGAGTATCGACTCACACCACGGTGGCACGTGGGACAGCCTTGTGGCAAAACCTCGTGGGAAAGCCTCGTGGGAAAGCCTCGTGGGAAAGCCTCGAGGGAAAGCCTCGAGGGAAAGCCACAGATCCCTTGATCCACGCGAAGGGACGCGTGACACTGCTGCTACAGCTCGGGAGGAAAGCGCACGTGCATGCCCCCACTCGAGACGAGGACTGACTCCCCTGGGGATACTCCATTAGTACCCCAAGATCCATGTCAGCACTGAGAGGAATACTCAGGTTCCGGCACCGACTTCACACCAGGTCTTAGGCCCTGGCATCGACGGGAGGGAAATCCCGAGAGGCTCCCGAGCAACTCGCATGGGGACTGGCCTTTCCTGAGGCCACTAGAGCGGGTCCCTGTGGTTCCCGACATAAGTCGAGAGCACCTGCCTCAACACAAGAAAATCCAGGAGGTTCTCCCCTCCAGGCGAGATGAGGCCCATTTCCTCTCAGGCGTCCCCAGGCTAATCACACCTAACCTCTGACACTTCCAAAACGTCCTTCACATCCTTGCTGCAACTCAAGAAGTTCCCCGACATACGCGTCTCCTATATAGAGGAAGCACAAGAGTCCCGCCCACATCCAGAGGAGCCCCGTTTCCGCCTCCTAGCTCGAGAGGAGGGATCCTTTCCCTGCGTGGTCGGGAAAGAATTAACGCCCTTCCCGTCGCATCTCAGGAGGGGCGCTCTCGACAGGAAAGGCGAGAGGAACTCCAGGGTCGTTCCACCATTCCCAGAGTCCCCCAAATGTCTCAGTCCATTCCAGGGAACCCTGTTTTCCTGGTACTGCCTCGACTTTCAAGCCGGGGATCGACTCACACCACGGTGGCACGTGGGACAGCCCTGTGGGAAAGCCTCGTGGGAAAGCCTCGTGGGAAAGCCTCGAGGGAAAGCCACAGATCCCTTGATCCATGCGAAGGGAAGCGTGACACTGCTGCTGCAGTTCGGGATGAAAGCGCACGTGCATGCCCCCACTCGAGACGAGGACTGACTCCCCTGGGGAGACTCCAGAAGTACCCCAATATCCATGTCAGCATTGGAGAGGAATCCTCAGGTTCCGGCACCGACTCCACACAAGGTCTTAGGCCCTGGTATCGACGGGAGAGGAATCCCGAGAGGCCCCCGAGCAACTCGCATGGGGACTGGCCTTTCCTGAGGCCACCAGAGTGGGTCCCTGAGGTCCCCGTCGTAAGTCAAGAGCACCTGCCGCAACTATAGAAAGTCCAGGAGGTTCTCCCCTTCAGGTGAGATGAGGCCCATTTCCGCTGAGGCGTCTCGAGGCTAATCACACCTAACCTCTGGAACTTCCAAAGGGAACTTTACACCCTGGCTGCAACTCAAGAAGTTCCCCCGAAATACCTGTCTCCACTCGAAAGGAAGCAGGAGAGTCCCGCCCACATCCAGAGGAGCCCTGTTTCCGCCTCCTAGCTCGAGAGCAAGGATCCTTTCCCTGTGTGGTCCGGAAAGAATTCCCGGCTTTCCCGGCGCATCTCAAAAGGAGGCGCTCTCCACAGGAAAGGCGAGAGGAACTCCAGGGTCGTTCCACTATTCCCAGAGTCCACCCAGATGTCTCAGTCCATTCCAGGGAAAACTGTTTTCCCTCGATTACCGCGACTTTCAAGCCGAGGATCGACTCACACCACGGTGGCACGTGGGACATCCCTGGGGGAAAGTCTACAGGAAAAGCCTCGTGGGAGAGCCTCAAGGGAAAGGCAAAGATCACTTGATCCACGCGACGGGAAACGTGACACTGCTGCTAGAGCTCGGGAGGAAAGCGCACGTGCATGCCCCCCACTCGAGACGAGGACTGACTCCCCTGTGGGTACACTCCAGAAGTACCCCAAGATCCGATATCAGCACTGGAGAGGAATCCTCAGGTTCTGGCACCGACTCCACACAAGGTCTTAGGCCCCGGCATCGACGGGAGAGGAATCTCGAGAGGCCCCAGAGCAACTCGCATGGGGACTGTCCTTTCCTGAGGCCACCAGAGCGGCGTCCCTAAGGGGCCCATCGTAAGTCTAGAGCACCCTGCCGCAACTCGAGAAAATCCAGGAGGTTCTCCCCTCCAAGCCAGATGAGGCCCATTTAGCTGAGGCGTCTCGAGGCTAATCTCACCTAACCTCTGGAACTTCCAAAGGGTCTTTCACACCCTTGCTGCAACTCAACAAGTTCCCCGACATACCCATCTCCTGTCGAGAGGAAGAACGAGAGTCCCGCCCACATCCAGAGGAGCCCAGTTTCCGCCGCATAGCTCGAGAGGTGGGATCCTTTCCCTGCGTGGTCGGGAAAGAATTCCCGGCCTTCCCGTCGCATCTCAAGAGGAGGCGCTCTCAACAGGAAACGCGAGAGGAACTCCAGGGTCGTGCCACATTCCCAGAGTCCCCAGATGTCTCAGTCCATTCCAGGGAAACCTGTTTTTCCCCTGAACTGCCTCGACTTTCAAGCGAGGATCGACTCACACCACGGTGGCACGGTGGGGACAGCCCTGTGGGAAAGCCTCGTGGGAAAGCTCGAGGGAAAGCACAGATCCCTTGATCCACGCGAAGGGAAGCCTGACACTGCTGCTGCAGCTCGGGAGGAAAGTGCACGTGCATTGTCCCCACTCAAGACGACGACTAACTCCCCTGGGAGGACTCCAGAAGTACCCCAAGTTCCATGTCAACACTGGAGAGTAATTCTCAGGTTCTGGCACACAAGGTCTTAGGCCACGGCATCGACGGGGAGAAGAATCCCGAGAGGACCCCGAGCAACTCGCAATGGGGACTGGCCTTTCCTGAGGCCACCAGAGCGGGTCCCTGAGACCCCATCGTAAGTCGAGAGCACCTGCCGCAACTGAGAACATCCAGGAGGTTCTCCCCTCCAGGCGAGATGAGGCCCATTTCCGCTGAGGGCGTCTCGAGGCTAATCACACCTAACCTTTGGAACTTCCAAAGGACCCTTCACACCCTTGCTGCAACTCAAGAAGTTCCCCGACATACTCTTCTCCACTCGAGAGGAAGCACCAGAGACCCGCCCACATCCAGAGGAGCCCCGTTTCCGCCTCCTAGCTCGAGAGGATGGATCCTTTCCCTGCGTGGTCGGGAAAGAATTCCGGCGTTCCTGTCGCATCTCAAGAGGAGGCGCTCTCCACAGGAAAGGCGAGAGTAACTCCAGGGTCGTGCCACCATTCCATAGTCCCCCAGATATCTCAGTCCATTTCAGGGAAACCTGATTTCCCTGCACTGCTCGAATTTCTAGCCGAGTATCGACTCACACCCCAATGGCACGTGGGATAGCCCTGTGGGAAAGCCTCGTGGGAAAGCCTCGAGGGAAAGCCACAGATCCCTTGATCCACGCGAAGGGAAGCGTTGCACTGCTGCTACAGTCGGAGGAAAGCGCACGTTCATGCCCCCACACAAGACGACCACTAACTCCCCTGGGGAGACTCCAGAAGTACCCCAAGATCCATGTCAGCACTGGAGAGGAAAACTCAGGTTCCGGCACCGACTCCACACAGGGTCTTAGGCCCCGGCATCGATGGGGAGAGGAATCCCGAGAGGCCCTAGAGCAACTCGCATGGGGACTGGCCTTTCCTGAGGCCACCAGAGCGGGTCCCTGAGGTCCCCTTGTAAGTCAAGAGCACCTGCCGCAACTCGAGAAAATCCAGGAGGTTCTCCCCTCCAGGCGAGATGAGGCCCTTTTCCTCTGAGGCGTCTCGAGGCTAACCATACCTAACATCTGAAACTTCCAAAGGGTCCTTCACACCCTTGCTGCAACTGAAGAAGTTCCTCGACATACCCGTCTCCACTCGAGAGGAAGCACGAGAGTCCCGCCCACATTCAGAGGAGCCCGTTTCGCCTCCTAGCTCGCGAGAGGAGGGATCCTTTCCCTGCGTGGTCGGGAAAGAAATCCCAGCGTTTCCTTCGCATCTCAAGAGGGGGTGCTCTCCACAGGAAAGGGAGAAGAACTCCAGTGTCGTGCCACATTCCCAGAGTCCCCCAGATGTCTCAGTCCATTCCAGGAAACCTGTTTCCCTGCACTGCCTCGACTTTCAAGCGAGAATCGACTCACATACGGTGACACGTGGGATAGCCTTGTGGGAAATCCTCGTGGGAAAGCCCTCGAGGGAAAGCCACAGATCCCTTGATCCACGCGAAGGGAAGCGTGACACTGCTGCTGC
>NW_017216559.1:0-13105 GCF_001704415.2 Capra hircus
GGGAATTCTTTCCCGAACACGCAGGGAAAGGATCCCTCCTCTCGAGCTATGAGGCCGAAATGGGGATCCTCAGGATGGGGCGGGACTCTCGTGCTTCCTCTCGAGTGAAGACTGGTATGTCAGGGAACTTCTTCAGTTTGCAGCAAGGCTGTGAAGGTCCCTTTGGAAGTTCCCGATGTTAGGTGTGATTAGCCTCGAGAGGTCTCAGCGCAAATGGACCTCATCTCGTCTGGCAGGGAGAAACTACTGGATTTTCTCGAGTTGCGGCAGGTGCTCTCGTCTTACGATGGGGACCTCAGGGACCCGCTCTGGTGGCCTCAGGAAAGGCCAGTCCCCCATGCGAGTTGCTCGGGGCCTCTCGGGATTCCTCTCCCGTCGATGCGGGCCTAAGACCTTGTGTGGAGACGGTGCTGGCAACCTGAGGATTCCTCTCCAGTGCTGACATGGATCTTGGGGAACTTCTGGAGTCTCCCCAGGTGAGTCAGTCCTCGTCTCTAGTGGGGGCATGAACGTGCGCTTTCCTCCCGAGCTGTAGTAGCAGTGTCACGTTTCCCTTCGCATGCATCAAGTAATATGTGGCTTTCCCTCGAGGCTTTCCCAGGAGGCTTTCCCACGAGGCTTTCCCACAGAGCTGTCCCACGTGCCACCATGGTGTGAGTCAATCCTCAGCTTGAATTTCGAGGCAGTGCAGGGAAAACAGGTTTCCCTGGAATGGACTGAGACATCTGGGGGACTCTGGGAATGATGGCACGACCCTGGAGTTCCTCTCGCCTTTCCTGTGGAGAGCGCCTCCTCTTGAGATGCGACGGGAACGCGGGGAATTCTTTCCCCACCACGAAGGGAAAGGATCCCTCCTCTCGAACTAGGAGGCGGAAACGGGGCTCCTCTAGATGTGGCGGGACTCTCGTGCTTCCTCTCGAGTGGAGACGGGTATGTCGGGGAACTTCTTGAGTTGCAGCAAGGGTGTGAAGGACCCTTTGGAAGTTCCTAATGTTAGACGTGATTAGCCTCGAGATGCCTCAGGGGAAATGGGCCTCATCTCGCCTGAAGAGCAGAACCTCCTGGATTTTCTCGAGTTGCGGCAGGTGCTCTCGACTTGCGATGGGGACCTCAGGGACCCGCTCTGGTGGCCTCAGGAAAGACCAGTCCCCGTGCGAGTTGCTCGGAGTCCTCTCGGAATTCCTCTCACGTCGATGCCGCGGCCTAAAACCTCATGTGTAGTCAGTGCCGGAACCTGAGGATTCCTCTCCAGTGCTGACATGGATCTTGGGGTACTTCTGGAGTATCGCCAGGGGAGGTAGTCCTCGTCTCTAGTGAGGGCATGTACGTGCGATTTCCTCCCGAGCTGTAGTAGCAGTGTCATGCTTCCCTTGGGGTGCATCAGGGATCTGTGGCTTTCCCTCTAGGCTTTCCCAGGAGGCTTTCCATGACGCTTTCCCACAGGGATGTCCCACGTGCCACCTTTGTGTGAGTTGATCCTCGCCTTGAAAGTCGAGGCAGTGCAGGGAAAACAGGTTTTCCTGGAATGTACTGAGATATCTGGGGGACTCTGGGAATGGTGGCACGACCCTGGAGTTCCTCTCGCCTTTCCTGTGGAGAGCGCCTACTCCTGAGATGCGACGGGAACACCGGGAATTCTTCCCCGACCACGCAGGGAAAGGATCCCTCCTCTCGAGCTAGGAGGCAGAAACGGGGATCCTCTGGATGTGGGCGGGACTCTCGTGCTTCCTCTGGAGTGAAGACGGGTATGTCAGGGAACTTCTTGAGTTGCAGCAAGGGTGTGAAGGACCCGTTGGATGTTCCAGAGGTTAGGAGTGATTTCACTCGAGACGCCTCAGCGGAAATGGGCCTCATCTCGCCTGGAGGGGAGAACCTCTTGGATTTTCTCGAGTTGCTGCAGGTGCTCTCGACTTACGACGGGGACCTCAGGGACCCGCTCTGGTGCCCTCAGGAAAGGCCAGTCCCCATGCGAGTTGCTCGGGGGGCCTCTCGGGATTCCACTCCCGTCGATGCCGGGGGCCTAAGACTTTGTGTGGAGTCGGTTCATGAACCTGGGGATTCCTCTCCAGTGCCGACATGGATCTTGGGGTACTTCTGGAGTCTTCCCAGGGGAGTCAGTCCTCGTCTCGAGTGGGGGCATGTACGTGCACATTCCTCCCGAGCTGTAGCAGCAGTGTCACGCTTCCCTTCGCGTGGATCAAGGGATCTGTGGCTTTACCTCGAGGCTTTCCCACGAGGCTTTCCCACGAGGCTTTGCCACAGGGCTGTCCCACGTGCCACCGTGGTGTGAGTCGATCCTCGGCTTGAAAGTCGAGGCAGTGCAGGGAAAACAGTTTTCCCTGGAATGAACTGAGACATCTGGGGGACTCTGAGAATGGTGGCACGACCCTGGAGTTCCTCTCGCCTTTCCTGTGGACAGTTCCTCCTCTTGTGATGCGACGGGAACGCCGGGAATTTTTTCCCCACCACGCAGGGAAAGGATCCCTCCTCTCGAGCTAGGAGGCGGAATCGGGGCTCCTCTGGATGTGGGCGGGACTCTCGTGCTTCCTCTCGAGTGGAGACGGGTATGTCGGGGAACTTCTTGAGTTGCAGCAAGGGTGTGAAGGACCCTTTGAAAGTTCCAGAGGTTAGGTGTGATTAGCCTCGAGAAGCCTCTGCGGAAATGGGCCTCATCAAGCCTGGAGGGGAGAACCTCCTGGATTTTCTCGAGTTGCGGCAGGTGCTCTCGACTTACGACCGGGACATCAGGGACCCGCTCTCGTGTCATCAGGAAAGGACAGTCCCCATGCGAGTTGTTCGGCGGCCCTCGGGATTGCTCTCCCATCGATGCTGGGGCCTAAGATCTTGTGTGGAGTCGGTGCCGGAACCTGAGGATTCCTCTCCAGTGCTGACATGGATCTTGGGGTACTTCTGGAGTCTCCCCAGGAGAGTCAGTCCTCGTCTCGAGTGGGGGCATGCACGTGCACTTTCCTCCCGAGCTGTAGCAGCAGTGTCACGCTTCCCTTTGCTTGGATCAAGGGATCTCTGGCTTTCCCTCGAGGCTTTCCCACGAGGCTTTCCCACAGGGCTGTTCCACGTGCCACCGTGGTGTGAATCGATCCTCGGCTTGAAAGTCGAGGCTGTGCAGGGAAAACAGGTTTCCCTGGAATGGACTGAGACATCTGGGGGACTCTGGGAATGGTGGCACGACCCTGGAGTTCCTCTCGCCTTTCCTGTCGAGAGCGCCTCCTCTTGAGATGCGACGGGAACGCCGAGAATTCTTTCCCGACCAGGCAGGGAAAGGAACCCTGCTCTCGAACTAGGAGGCGGAAACGGTGGCTCCTCTGGATGTGGGCGGGACTCTGGTGCTTCCTCTCGAGTGGAGACGGGTATTTCGAGGAACTTCTTGAGTTGCAGCAAGGGTGTGAAGGACCCTTTGGAAGTTCCAGAGGTTAGGTATGATTAGCCTCGAGACACCTCAGCGGAAATGGGCCTCATCTCGCCTGGAGGGGAGAACCTCCTGCATTTTCTCGAATTGCGGCAGGTGCTCTCGACTTATGACGGGGACCTCAGGGACCCGCTCTGGTGGCCTCAGGAAAGGCCAGTCCCCATGCGAGTAGCTCCGGGGCCTCTCGGGATTCCACTCCCATGGATGCCGTGGCCTAAGACCTTGTGTGGAGTTCTTGCCGGAACCTGAGGATTCCTCTCCAGTGCCGACAGGAATCTTGGGGTACTTCTGGAGTCTTCCGAGGGGCGTTAGTTCTCGTCTCGAGTGGGGGCATGCACGTGCGCTTTCCTCCCGAGCTGTAGCAGCAGTGTCACGCTTCCCTTCGCGTGGATCAAGGGATCTGTGACTTTCCCTCGAGGCTTTCCACGAGGCTTTCCCTCGAGGCTTTCCCACAGGGCTATCTCAAGTGCCACTGTGGTGTCAGTCGATCCTCGGCTTGAAATTCGAGGAATTGCAGGGAAAAAAGTTTTCCGGGGAAAGGACTGAGACACCTGGGGTACTCTGGGAATGGTGGCACGTCCCTGGAGTTCCTCTCGCCTTTCTTGTGGAGGGCACCTCCTCTTGAGATGTGTCGGGATGGCCGGGAAATGTTTCCCGACCACGCAGGAAACGGATCCCTTCTCTCGAGCTATGAGGCGGAAACGGGGCTCCTCTGGATGTGGGTGGGACTATCGTGCTTCCTCTCGAGTGGTGACGGCTATGTCGGGGAACTTCTTGAGTTGCAGCAAGGGTGGGAAGGACCCTTTGGAAGTTTAGAGGTTAGGTGTGATTAGCCTGGTGACGCCTCAGAGGAAATGGGCCTCAACTCGCCTGGAGGGGAGAACTTCCTGGATTTTGCGAGTAGCGGCAGGAGCTTTCGACGTACGTCGGGGACCTCAGGGACCCGCTCTGGTAGCCTCAGGAAAGGCCAGTCCCCATGCGAATTATTGGGGAGCCTGTCTGGATTCCTCTCTCGTCGATGCTGGGGCCTAAGTCCTTGTGTGCAGTCGGTGCCGCAAACTGAGGATTCCTCTCCAGTGCTGACATGGATCTTGGGGTACTTCTGGAGTTTCCCCAGGGGAGTCAGTCCTCGTCTCAAGTGGAGAAATGCACGTGCGCTTTGCTCCCGAGCTGTAGCAGCAGTGTCATGCTTCCCTTCGCGTGGATCAAGGGATCTGTGGCTTTCCCTCGAGGCTTTCCCTCGAGGCTTTCCGATGAGGCTTTCCCACAGGGCTGTCCCACATGCCACCGGGGTGTGAGTCGATCCTCGGCTTGAAAGTCGAGGCAGTGCAGGGAAAACAGGTTTCCATTGAATGGACTGAGACATCTGGGGGACTCTGGGAATGGTGGCACGACCCTGGAATTCCTCTCGCCTTTCCTGTGGAGAGCGCCTCCTCTTGAGATGCGACGGGAACGCCGGAAATTCTTTCATGACCACGCAGGGAAAGCATCCCTCCTCTCGAGGTAGGAGGCGGAACCGGGGCTCCTCTGGATGTGGGCGGGACTCTCGTGCTTCCTCTCGAGTGGAGCCGGGTATGTAGGGGAATTTCTTGAGTGCAGCAAGGGTGTGAAGGACCCTTTGGAAGTTCCAGATGTTAGATGTGATTAGCCTCGAGACGCCTCAGCGGAAATGGGCTTCATCTCGCCTGGAGGGGAGAACCTCCTGGATTTTCTCGAGTTGGGGCAGGTGTTCTCGACTTAAGACGGGAACCTCAGGGACCCGCTCTGGTGGCCTCAGGAAAGGCCAGTCCCCATGCGAGTTGCTCTGGGGCCTCTCGGGATTCCTCTTCCGTCGATGCCGGGGACTAAGATCTTTTTTGGAGTGGGTGCCGGAACCTGAGGTTTTCTCTACAGTGCTGACAGGATCTTGGGGTACTTCTGGAGTCTCCCCAGGGGAGTCAGCCCTCATCTCGAGTGGGGGCATGCACGTGTGATTTCCTCCTGAGCTGTAGCAGCAGTGTCACGCTTCCCTTTGCGTGGATCAAGTATTCTGTGGATTTCCCTTGAGTCATTCCCATGAGGCTTTCCCACGAGGCTTTCCCACAGGGCTGTCCCACGTGCCACCGTGGTGTGAGTCGATCCTCGGCTTGAAAGTCGAGGCAGTGCAGGGAAAACAGGTTTCCCTGGAATGGACTGAGATATCTGGGGGACTCTGGGAATGGTGGCACGACCCTGGAGTTCCTCTCGCCTTTCCTGCGGAGAACCCCTCCTCTTGAGATGCGACGGAAACGCTGGGAATTCTTTCCCAACCATGCATTAAAAGGATCCCTCCTCTCGAGTTAGGAGGCGCAAACGGGGCTCCTCTGGATGTGGGCGGGACTCTCGTGCTTTCTCTCGAGCGGAGACAGGTATGTCGGGGAACTTCTTGAGTTGCAGCCAGGGTGTGAAGGACCCTTTGGAAGTTCCAGATGTTAGGTGTGATTTGCCTGGAGACGCCTCAGTGGAAATGGGCCTCATCTTGCCTGGAGGGGAGAACCTCCTGAATTTTCTCGAGTTGTGGCAGGTGCTCTTGACTTATGACGGGGACCTCAGGGACCCACTCTGGTGGCCTCAGGAAAGGCCAGTCCCCATGCGAGTTGCTCGGGGACCTCTCGGGATTCCTCTCTCGTGGATGCCACTGCCTAAGGCCTTGTGTGGAGTCGGTGCCGGAACCTGAGGATTCCTCTCCATTGTTGACATGGATCTTGGGGTACTTCTGTGTCTCCCCAGGGGAGTCAGTCCTCGTCTCGACTGGAGGCCTGCACGTGCGATTTCCTCTCGAGCTGTAGCAGCAGTGTCATGCTTCCCTTCGCTTGGATCAAGGGATCTGTGGCTTTCCCTCGAGGCTTTCCCTTGAGGCTTTCCCACGGGGCTTTCCCACGAGTCTTTCCCACAGGTCTGTCCCACGTGCCACCGTGGTGTGAGTCGATCCTTGGCTTGTAAGTCGAGGCAGTGCAGGGAAAACAGGTTTCCCTGCAGTGGACTGAGACATCTGGGGGACTCTGGGAATGGTGGCACGACCCTGGAGTTCCTCTCGCCTTTCCTTTGGAGAGCGCCTCCTCTTGAGATGCGACGGAATCGCAGGGAATTCTTTCCCGAGCAGGCAGGGAAAGGAACCCTCCTCCCGAGCTAGGAGGTGGAAACGGGGCTCCTCTGGATGTGGGCGGGACTCTCGTGCTTTCTCTCGAGTGGAGACTGGTATGTCGGGGAACTTCTTGAGTTGCAGCAAGGGTGTGAAGGACCCTTTGGAAGTTCCAGAGGTTAGGTGTGATTAGCCTCGAGACGGCTCAGCAGAAATGGGACTCATCTCGCCTGGAGGGGAGAACCTCCTGGATTTTCTCGAGTTGCGGCAGGTGCTCTCGACTTACGACGGGGACCTCAGGCACCCGCTTTGGTGGCCTCAGGATAGGCCAGTCCCCATGCGAGTTGCTCGGGGGCCTCTCGGGATTCCTCTCCCCTCGATGCCGGGGCCTAAGATCTTGTGTGGAGTGGGTGCCGTAACCTGAGGATTCCTCTCCAGTGGTGACATGGATCTTGGGGTACTTCTGGAGTCTCCCCAGGGGAGTCAGTCCTCGTCTCGAGTGGGGGCATGCACGTGCTCTTTCCTCCCAAGCTCTAGCAGCAGTGTCACGCTTCCCTTCGCGTGGATCAAGGGATCTGTGGCTTTCCCTCGAGGCTTTCCCACGAGGCTTTCCCACGTGGCTTTGCCACAGGGCTGTCCCACGTGCCACCGTGGTGTGAGTCGATCCTCAGCTTGAAAGTCGAGGCAGTGCAGGGAAAACAGGTTTCCCTGGAATGGACTGAGACATCTGGGGGACTCTGGGAATGGTGGCACGACCCTGGAATTCCTCTCGCCTCTCCTGTGTTGAGCGCCTCCTCTTGAAATGCGACAGGAAAGCCACGAATTCTTTCCCGATCACGCAGGGAAAGGATCCCTCCTCTCGAGATAGGAGGCGGACTCGGGGCTCCTCTGGATGTGGGCAGAACTCTGGTGCTTCCTCTCGAGTGGAGACGGGTATTTCGGGGAACTTCTTGAGTTGCAGCAAGGGTGTGAAGGACCCTTGGAAGTTCCAGAGGTTAGGTGTGATTAGCCTCGAGAAGCCTCAGCGGAAATGGGCCTCAACTCGCCTGGAGGGGAGAACTTCCTGGATTTTGCGAGTAGCGGCAGGAGCTTTCGACGTACGTCGGGGACCTCAGGGACCCGCTCTGGTAGCCTCAGGAAAGGCCAGTCCCCATGCGAATTATTGGGGAGCCTGTCTGGATTCCTCTCTCGTCGATGCTGGGGCCTAAGTCCTTGTGTGCAGTCGGTGCCGCAAACTGAGGATTCCTCTCCAGTGCTGACATGGATCTTGGGGTACTTCTGGAGTTTCCCCAGGGGAGTCAGTCCTCGTCTCAAGTGGAGAAATGCACGTGCGCTTTGCTCCCGAGCTGTAGCAGCAGTGTCATGCTTCCCTTCGCGTGGATCAAGGGATCTGTGGCTTTCCCTGGAGTCTTTCCCATGAGGCTTTCCCACAGGGCTATTCCACTTGCCACCATGGTGTGAGTCGATATTCGGCGTGAAAGTCGAACCAGTGCAGGGAAAACAGGAACCTCCTTCCCCACAGTAGGGGATACACTGTCCCCTTGGGCGGGTATCTCCAGGGCACTCACGCTGGGGGGTTGCCCGCGGACGTGCGGGCCTCAGGCTCCACGTGAGAAAAGCCCCAAATGGCATTAGCTGCCAGTCCAGACGCTGGCCCCTCAGGTCTCTGGCCGGAGCCTTGGGCTCCAGGCAACTCAAAGCCCTCAGCGGTGGCACTCTGGGACTGCTGTAGGGAAAGGATGCCAAGAGCCCACGGAGGAGTTGGGGAGGGGGCATGGGGGAAACGGAGGCGAGGACAGCGAGGCATCTAGGTGGAGGCGCTGGAGAGAGCGTCTGGTGTCCCGGAATGCCTCGGAGGAGCCAGCGGGGGACAGTCGAGGACCAGGGACCTGTGGAATGTGAAAAGGCGGGAAATCCCAGAGCAAGGCAGGCTGGGAAAGGGGGCGTTGGTGGCCAATTCAAAGGGACCTAGGGGCGTTTCCTGGGTGGTGAGTTCCCTTGGCACTGCTGAGGGCCCCTGATTGATCCACTCGGGGTTGAAACCCACCCCCCGCTGCGAGGGAGGGCCACAAACCAATGCCCCCGAACTGCCCGACCACCCCAACGGGGATCTTGGTGGTCCAGGGCACAGCCGTTCCCGGGAAAAGCCCACTCGCTCCACGGGACTCCGTCCAGGGTCTCTGCTTGGAAAGAGGCCGGGGCGGCCCCCTCCATCTACCCACCCAAACCCTATTGACGTCAATGGTGGCGGAGACGCCTCCCGTTCTCCAGAGTCCTGAGCTGCTGGGTCCCCGCCCACTCGGACAGCAGTCTGCAGCGTGCCCGTGTGCCTCTCCCACCATGGCTTTGTCCGGCTCCTCCAGCACCTCAAGCGGTACGTTTGCCCTTGGTCCCTTTGGTCGGATCACATCTCAGTGGATTTGCGGGTGGCCTGGGCAAGGGCTCTCGGCCAATGTGTTGACCCCCCTCCCACCCGAGAACGGCTGGGACCCATCAGCCAGGCCCGGGGTTCCGAGGCGTCAGGTGTGCCCAAATTCGGAGGGCGTGGCATCGTTCGTTCATCTTGCTCCTTTGGCACACACATGGCTTCTCCGTTCTCTTTTCTGGGAAGACAGTGTTGTTTCAGGGGGCGTGCTGCGGGGGGCGGGGGCCGGGGTTGGGGGTGGTGGGAGCGGGTGCTTTGCTGGGATGAGGCCCTTTATCCTCACATCTTCATGTGGGAATGGGAGTCGGGGAGCTCGGTGGCCTTGCTGCCTTCAGTGGCTTCCTCTGCACAGGGGACTAGTGGCTTCTGCCTTTTGTCAGGCGTTACGGGGTTTGGGCTTCGCTTTGGTGGCCTTGGCCTTTGCCTTGGCCTGGGCCTTGGCCTTGCCCTTGGCGTTGCCGTTGCCCTTGCCTTGGTCTTGGGCTTGGCCTTGCCCTGCCCTTGAACTTGAACTTGACCTTGACCTTGAACTTGACCTTGACCTTGAACTTGGCCTTGACCTTGACCTTGAACTTGAACTTGACCTTGAACTTGAACTTGAACTTCAACTTGACCTTGACCTTGAACTTGACTTTGAACTTGAACTTGACCTTGAACTTGAACTTGATCTTGACCTTGACATTGAACTTGAACTTGACCTTGAACTTCAACTTGAACTTGAACTTGACCTTGAACTTGACCTTGACCTTGACCTTGAACTTGAACTTGAATTTGAACTTCAACTTGAACTTGTCCTTGACCTTGAACTTCAACTTGAACTTGAACTTGACCTTGAACTTGAACTTGACCTTGACCTTGAACTTCACTTTGAACTTGAACTTGAGCTTGACCTTGAACTTGAACTTGACCCTGAACTTGACCTTGACCTTGAACTTGAAGTTGACCTTGAACTTGAACTTAAACTTCAACTTGATCTTGAGCTTGAACTTGAACTTGAACTTGACCTTGACCTTGACCTTGACCTTGAACTTGACCTTGACCTTGACCAACAACGGGAGACCTCGAGATTTGCTCAGAGCACCGGAGGTCCAGAAGCAGGGCCCTGTATCTCCCCTTCCCTTTGTGATCATTGCAAAGACATTCCTAGCTGATAGCGGGAGTGCCCCTGAAGAAGCAAGCAGTGGGAGTGTGTTTGACACGACTGTGTGCCTTCCTGGCCTCAGCTCCACAAGGGGCCTTTCCTCTCGAAGTAGGCCCCATGTCCCCTTGGGGAGGGTGTCATGCCTCTTTTCTCCTCACTGCCAAAGGGTGGAGCCAAGCTCGCTCTGTCAGAGGTACAAAAACAGCAATTGAATGGATTTTCAAGCTCTTGCTAGGCTGCACCCTTTCAGGGCCCACTTTACTGAAACAGGTGCTCTGTGGCCCCTGGTTGGGTATGCAGGTTGACAAACAGGGTGAGATCCTGTCCAAGCCAAGAATTTTCCTGAAAGACCTAGGCTCACTAGAGCTCTCCTCCAGAGCAAAGGGGATAGAGGAGATGTATGGAGGAGTCTTTGCCTTTGCCTGTGAGTGTGGGGCTACTCCCTACGGCCCCAAGCTCAGGGATAACTGCCTCTAAGAAAGGAATGGCAAGAAGCGCTATTCTTGGAGGTTGGGACAGGGAGTTCGCAGCATGTGGGGAAAGAAAGACTTCTTCGGGGAAGAAGAGGCAACCACCGGGGGTGTGTTTGCAAGCCTCTATTTGGAAGGAACAGGTTTGCTTATACAACTCAAGACCTCCAGATCTGCTCCGAGGACTGAAGTTCCAGAGACAGGGCCATGTATCTCCCCTTCCCTTTGAGATCCTTGCAAAGACATTCCTAGCAGATCGTGGGAGTGCCCATGAAGAAGCAAGCAGCGGGAGTGTGCTTGACATCACTGGCTGCCTACCTGGGCTCAGCTCCTCAAGGGGCCTTTCTCTCCTGGTAGGCCCTATGTCCCCTTTGGGAGAGGGTGGTGCCCTCTTCCCTCCACACTGCCAAAGGGTGGAGGTGGAGCAAACTCGTTCTCTCCGAGGTAAAAAAAAAAAAAGACAAATTGGATGGATTTTTAAGCTCTTGCTATGCTGCACCCCTCCAGGACCCACTCGAGCAAAACAGGTGCCTGTGGCCCCTAGGTCGGGTATGCAGGTTCACACACTGGGTGGGATCCCGTCAAAGCCAAGAATTTTCCTGACAGACCTAGGCTCACTAGAGCTCTCCTCCAGAGGAAAGGGGACAGAAAAGACGTGTGTGTGGAGGTGGCTCTGCCTTTCCAGGTCCCAATCTCAGGGATAACTGCCCCTAAGAAAGGAACTGCTGCTGCTGCTGCTGCTAAGTTGCTTCAGTCGTGTTCGACTCTGTGCGACGCCATAGACGGTAGCCCACTAGGCTTCCCCGTCCCTGGGATTCTCCAGGCAAGAACAGTAAGTGGGTTGCCATTGCCTTCTCCAATGCATGAAAGTGAAAATGAAAGTGCAGTCGCTCAGTCGTGTCCGACCCTCAGCGACCCCAAGGACTGCAGCCTACCAGGCTTCTCCGTCCATAGGATTTTCTGAAAGGAACTGCAAGAAGCGCTTTTCCAGGAGGCTGGGAAAGGGAGTTCGCAGGATGTGGGGAAAGAGAGCCTCCTTCGGGGAAGAATAGGCGGCCACTTGTGTTGCAAACCTCTATTTGGAAGGAACAGGTTAGCTTATACAAAGGGAGACCTCCAGATCTGCTCAGAGGACCAAAGTTGCAGAGGCAGGTCGGTGTATTTTCCCTTCACTTTGCGATCCTTGCAAAGACATTCCTTGCTGATAGATGATTCAGCAAGGGCCTTGAGACTGTTGTTTTCTTTCCTAGGTTCAAAGATTCCTTCAGTTCCTAATATAGATATCCTAGAAATTATCTGACATCCGTGAAAATCTGATATGTCCTGGTCAAATGCTGTCAGTTATAATTCCAGTTATCATATTAAAGCATTTCAAGTCGCAGCAGTGACCAGATTACATTGTCAATTTCTATTTAATCAGGTTTTAACCATGTCCTCTATGGTTTCACACTGATGCCTTTGCAGAAATACTGCTACTTCAAGATATATGGAATATACTTTTTTTAAGCTTACCGATAATTGGTTTGTTTGTTTGTTTGTCTTCTGGTAAGCTGGTACCAGATGGAATTTAGGCTCCTCTCTAGGTTAAGAGAACAAAGTTTTCTTAGAATGCAATTTTTGATAACAGACTATGGGTTTCTTTACCTTTCATTGATTTATAATTGTTTTCATCATCTGTTTTTTTACTTTCGGTAAAGTAAATAAGCCTTATTTAAGATTTTGGTACATGTAGGATGGACTAAGCTTTCCCCACTCTTGCAAGTTCCCTTAACCCTTTAGATTCTTCTCGTGGGACCAAGATCTCACTTTCCTCCAGAGGGACAATCCAAGCTTTTTATTAGTTGATCTGCCCCTGACATCAGAGTCCATTTGAGCACGAGTTGGCCTATAATTTAGGCATGAAACTATGACTACATAAAGAAAAGGTGACTTTATGATTCAGGGATGGCCATGATATGCCTTGCACTTCAGAGAAAATGGGTTAAAATGATTTTTTTTTCTTCAAAACTGCACAGCCAGTTCTTTCAGCATATGCAATTGAAAACATCTAGTCATTAGGTCAGTTTTCATTCCAATCCCAAAGAAAGGCAATGACAAAGAATATTCAAGCTGCTGCACAATTGCACTCATCTCACACACTAGTAAAGTAATGCTCAAAATTCTCCAAGTTCACATGAACTGTGAACTTCCAAATGTTCAAGAGGATTTAAAACATGCAGAGAAACCAGAGATCAAACTGCCAACATCCACTGGATCATTGAAAAAGCAAGAGAGTTCCAGAAAAAAAGACATCTATTTCTGCTTTATTGACTATGCCAAAGCCTTTGACTGTGTGGATCACAATAAACTGGGAAAAATTCTGAAAGAGATGGGAATACCAGACCACCTGACCTGTCTCTTGAGAAACCTGTATGCAGGTCAGGAAGAAACAGTTCGAACTGGACATGGAACAACAGACTGGTTCTAAATAGGGAAAAGGAATATGTCAAGGCAGTGTATTGTCACCCTGCTTATTTAACTTATATATGCAGAGTACAATCAA
>NW_017216560.1:0-13104 GCF_001704415.2 Capra hircus
GTGAAAGTGAAGTCGCTCAGTCGTGTCTGACTCTTAGCGACCCCATGGACTGCAGCCCACCAGGCTCTCTGTCCATGGGATTTAAGAGTAGTCAAATTCACAAAGATGGAAAATAGAATGTGGTCACAGCAGGTAGGGAGGAGACAGTATGGAGTTATTGTTTGTTAGGTAACGGTTTCAGTTTCAAATGATGAAAAAATAATTCTGGAGTTGGATGGCAGTAGTGGTTGTATGACAGTGTTATTTACTTAATGTCACTTATACATTGTCAATTATGTATAATGTTAATTATACATTGAATCATTAAAATGACAATTTTATATATGTTTATATTATTTTACTATGATTTTTAAATGAAGTTGATTGACAGGATTTGTACAGAATAAGGGTGTATATTCTGCTTAAAGAAGTATCCAGGTCTCCATCTTTTCTCTAAAAAATTTAAAAAAAAAATTAAAAATGAGAACCTCAAAATGATTTTTAAATGGCTTTTATGAATTTCATCCTTAAAAAGTACAAGCTTTGGCTCAGATGCACCTGGCTATAGCTGGAATGATCAACTACTAAAATAATCATTATTCTCTGTTGAATATTTAAGCCCAATGAACTGTAACATTATGTCCTATGTATAAATCTATTTTTCAGATATTACCAGTCTTAAACAAGTGTTTATAAACCATGAAAATATTATTCTCTGGCTAAATATGTAGTAAAAATTAAAATGTTTATACAGATGTTTTCAAAACACTAAACAAGGGGGGAAAGTTTTAATACAAGGAAGATCAGAAATGAACCACCTAACTTATAGCAGTTATATTTGTGTGATGAAATCATTGAAAAAAATTTATGTTTCTGTGTTTGTTTAAGCTTTTTTAATGAGTATGTCTCTATAACATCTACTTAAAAAGGATCCTAGAATATCCTTAAGAATGTCCACTTAATTCTTTACTGTCCTTTTCGAGGGTAGTAACTCTCCTTTGATTTATTTTTAGCTGAAATTTGGATTTGAAAATAAGCCTGTTTAACATACTTATTATTCAGTATCAGTCAACACAATGCTTTACGCATTCCCTTGATAATTTATAGCCTTCCAATTTTTTAATTTACTATTTACTGGTGTAAAAGACACATTCACCATTCCTCATCTCATACTTCGATTTACCTGGTTTTAAACTTGAGGCCTCTGTGGCATGGGTTTTTTCCCTTGAGGTACTTCTAAGGGCTTTTAGGAGATTCTGGGCTTTTGGGACCTAAAACAAACAAACAAACATTGGGAATAGAAGAGAGGACCGGGGAAGTTAAATGACTATAATCTTTGCATAGTTTTACTTGTAAAAATTGAGATGAAACTGAGAGGGTGACAGGCGGGAAGGCCAGGGGTCTCCCAACAGGGAAATAGCCTGCAAGTGTCAGACATTTCTATCTCTCTTAAGCGGCAGGAGGAAACAAACTAGTGATATTTTTTCCTTCTCTATACACATTTAATAGGAGGTTTCTCTAAATACTGTGTTGCCATATGACACACCGGTTTCACTTGAAGTTAACCAATGCCCCTTTACGGAAATGTTTATCTTAAGCTATGCTAATGTACTATGCATTTACCCCAAACTCTGTCTTCACCTTGGTTCAGCATCTTGGCTCAGAACCTACTTGACAAACCAGTATGTTATACTCAGATATTGTTCCTCCAACCTATGTAAATGAAACTATTTGCATGGTGATCTGCCCTTCTTCAAGATTCAAGTTAATCATTTTATGGCCCAGGATGAACCATTTGGTGCCAAGATTATCCCAAAATGCATCTTATGGGTGAGGGGCCTGGTGCCATTCTGCATTTGCCCTTCTTATTAACAGGCTGCTTGTGACTCTATAACATCCAACTGAAGACTAGCAGGGGGTACTCTTTCTGCCCCCTTCTGATGCCTATGCCAGAAGCTTTCTCTATCTCCTTTATACTTTAATAAACTTTACTACACAAAAGCTCTCAGTGATCAAGCCTCATCTCTGGCCCCAGATTGAATCCTTCTTCTCCAGGGGCCAAGAATCCTGGTGTCGAGATTCAACAACAACCTTTCAAAACTAATACTTTTGCAAATGTGCAAGAGTTTATGTGGTAAGCCTGAGAGCACATGGACTGTTGACAATGTTAACAATACAGAACCGGTGATCTTGTCCCAGTAAGATTAAGAAGATACTGGTTTGGGAAGCTTACCGGATAGGAAGTCAAAGGGGAGAGTATCAGACTGAACTTTGTTGTTAATTTTTCTTTAACCTCCAGAAGCTACCTTGCTTCTAGGAGGGCTTGATTTTCACATTTATAAAATAGACTTACAACTATTTCTGAGCAACAAAGTAGGGCTTATTTACTAAAGTTAAAATACTATCATTTGTTGGCCTTTACTGTTGCTATTAATAAAAATAACTAGGAAAATATAGCCTCTATCCTTAGGAAAGTCTCAATCAAATAATGCACGGTTAAAGTATAATGACCAAAACCTATGACAGAATTGTTAATAGTCATAAGAAGGAAACACAGGGTTTGATGAAGACTCAAAGGAAGGCAGGGAAGAAGGAAGGAATTCTCACTGTGTGTTAGACTAGGCAGTAAATAGTCGTTGTGGACGAGGTGACCTTTGAGACGGGCCTGAAGGCAGGATTTGGATGTCCAGCTGTGATGAGAGGGATAGCAGGTGATGGGAATGACCCGAGGAGGGGCCTGGTGACGTGACAAAATAGGAGTCACCTTTACTGAGATTATGGGAACGTGAAGTCGTGTGGTGTGGGATGTGAGTAGAAAAATAGACGGAGTCATATCTAATTGGTTAGTGAGTTTGAACATTATTCTTAGAAAGAGGCTAATTTATCACGTTAGCTACCCTGTTGGAAAGGTGGCTTTGTGTAGGATGGTCAGAGCGTCTAGAGGGGATGCGACCAGGTAGGAGCTAGTGCAATAGCCTGGGAGAGAAGAGTAGTGATGGTTAAGCAGGAAGGAGATGTAATATTTATTGAGCATTGCTATCTTCTAGGCCATTATGTACACTACCCATGTGACTCCTGACTGTGGGCACACTAGCTTGCAGCTACGCTTGAAGAAACAGAAACTCGGGGTTTAAGTAACTTGCTGGAGATCAGAGCTGGTGTTCCAACCTAAGTGTCCTCCTGCAGCACACACACTGTTTTGTTTTTGTTTTTAATCAAGTTTTTATTTTGAGATAATTGTAGATGAAATAATGAGAAATAATTATGAGGAATATGAGAAAGAAGTACGAGGAATAATACAGAGAGAGCCTATGCACTTTTTTCTTAGTTTTTCTAATGTAACATCTCCTGCGCTTCACCTACTTTATGTATCTACCCTCTCCAAATCCCGGACAATCAGTGATCTTTTTCTGTCTGTATATTTCTGCCTTTTCTATAATGTCATGTAATGGGAATAACAAAATATGTAGCTTTTGAAGACTAGGACCCATGTTCCTCAACTAGCGAAGAGTTTGAATTACAGCCTTTTCTATATCTTCTGATTTTTATAAAGGAATTTAATCTTTCACCTTGGCCAGTTTTTGCTAAACGGGAATAAAATTTCTTTTGTTTGATTTGTAAGGCAAACAATCTAACTCAAGAAACTAGGATAACAATCAATAAACTTACAGTGCTAGAAAGAACTAGTCTGCACCTTACGTTAATTTACAAAGACATTGTGATTCCCCGGGGTCAGTTCTTGCTGCCTCACTGTATCAGGCATCAAGAGCTACATTTCAGAGTTGGACAGCAATGATCACCCAAGAAGTTTTCTTATTTAAAACTGCCTTCATTAATTAGTTCCTCTGAAACTTGTTTAGGAGTGAGGCAAATGATTTATTCCAATGTTAGTAATCGCCGATCTCTGGACCACTCAATCAGTCTTAATAATGCCCAAAGCATCTTGTTAGAGAGAAGATTAGTTAATATATTGGGTCTTGGAGTCTGTCTCACACTGGGATAAAAAACTTAAGTTAGTTTTTAGCTACAATAGCTTCTCTGAAGATTAAACTGCTGATTTCTCAGGTTTGAAACTCATTCAAAGTTTTTCTGAATCCCAGAAATGTTAGAAGTGAAAACTGCCTTAGCGATATCAGGGCTGATCCTTCAGTCTGTGAGATGAGGGAACTAATAAATAAAGAACTGACTGTCTCAGGTCATGGAGGTAGAAGTGCAATATTAAGAACCTGGTCCTCCTGATGGTTAGGGAGGTTACACCTTGCAGGGTCCCATGATATTATAAAAAACAGAGGAAAGAAGCAAGGAGGGAGGAAAAATAAAGCTCAAATAACTAATCACACTGAAAGAGAATATTAAACATTTTATGATTAATTCATGACTATTCCCAAAGGACGTTCTATTAAAAAAGATAATCATATTCTGGTGGAATTTTAGAAATATGTGATAGAGAAGCAAAGAATTTTTAAAAAAGAAAGTCAATGCTTCCTGGTACTTTTTGACAGAGGCCGTAAGGGGAAAGAAATAGTCTTGAAATTCAGGGAAATAAAGACCCTTGCTCTCAACTAAATCAACTTTGCTTTCTTTTCTGGCCAGCTGTTTTTTTTAAAAAATGAAACTTTTCTCTGAGAGATAGTTGACTGATATAATCAGCTGAATGGGTATAGCAAACATATGCAAATATACTTCATATAGTTTCAATACATGTAAACTTTGTATGTGTATCAGTTCAGTTCAGTCACTGTACTGTATCAGCTCAGTTCAGTTCAGTCACTCAGTTGTGTCCGACTGTGTGCAACCCCCTGAATCCCAGCACGCCACGCCTCCCTGTCAATCACCAACTCCCGGAGTTCACTCAAACTCACATCCATGGAGTCAGTGATGCCATCCAGCCATCTCATCCTCTGTCGTCCCCTTCTCCTCCTGCCCCCAATCCCTCCCAGCATCAGAGTCTTTTCCAATGAGTCAACTCTTCGCATGAGGTGGCCAAAGTACTGGAGTTTCAGCGTTAGCATCAGTCCTTCCAAAGAACACCCAGGCTGATCTCCTTTAGAATGGACTGGTTGGATCTCCTTGCAGTCCAAGGGACTCTCAACAGTCTTCTCCAACACCACAGTTCAAAAGCATCAATTCTTTGGCTCATAGCCTTCCTCACAGTCCAACTTTCACATCCATACATGACCACAGGAAAAACCATGGCCTGGACTAGACGGACCTTAGTCGGCAAAGTAATGTCTCTGCTTTTGAATCTAGGTTGGTCATAGCTTTCCTTCCAAGGAGCAAGCCTCTTTTAATTTCATGGCTGTAGTCACCATCTGCAGTGATTTTGAAGCCCCCAAAAATAAAGTCTGCCACTGTTTCCACTGTTTCCCCATCTATTTCCCATAAAGTGATGGGACAAGATGCCATAATCTTAGTTTTCTGAATGTTGACCTTTAAGCCAAATTTTTCACTCTCTTTCACTTTCATCAAGAGGCTTTTTAGTTCCCCTACTTTCTGCATAAGGGTGGTGTCATCTGCATATCTGAGGTTATTGATATTTCTCCTGGCAATCTTGATTCCAGATTCTACTTCTTCCAGCTCAGCGTTTCTCATGATGTACTCTGTATATAAGTTAATTAAGCAGGGTGCCAATATACAGCCTTGACATACACCTTGTCCTATTTGTAACGAGTCTGTTGTTCCACATCCAGTTCTAGCTGTTGCTTTCTGACCTGCATATAGGTTTCTCAAGAGGCAGGTCAGGTGGTCTGGTATTCCCATCTCTTTCACAATTTCTCACAGTTTGTTGTGATCCACATAGTCAAAGGCTTTGGCATATACTGTATACACACACATAAACACACTCAGAGAAATCTATGACCGGGGAAGTCCTGAATTGATGAAGTAATTTTGAATAGGTATTAAAAGGCATAACAATGCTGTTTTAAGATAAAAGTGAGAGGATTGCAATAAAAAGCCATGAGTAATTATGCAAAAAAGAAATATGGGTGGGCCCCTGCTGTTACAGCACACACAATAGTCAATCCCAAATAGATTAGAGACTTAAATGTAATACTTTATACTGTAAAAACCTAGAAGAAAACATAGAGGGAAATATCCTTGACATTGGCGATGATTTTTTTGAATGTGGCACCAAAAGCCCAGAAATCAAAAGCAAACATATACAAGTGGACTATATCAAAATGCTTCTGCACAGCAAAGAAAACTATCATCATAATGAAAAGACAACTTGTACTTGGAAAAATACTTGAAAATCATAGATCTGATAAGGAGTTAATGTCCAAAACATGTGAGGTTCTCAAACATCCTAGTAGTAAAAAAATATCAAAGAAGTTGATTTTAAAAATGGGAAAAGGACTTGAATAGGCATTTTTTTTTCCAAGGAAGACATACAAATGACCATTAGGTATATAAAAATATACTCCACATTACTGGTCATCAGGAAAGCGCAAATGAAAATCATAATGAGGTATGGACTCAGACTTGTTGGAATGACTATTGTCAAAAAGACAAAAGATAACAAGTGCAGTGAAAGATGTAGAGAAAAAGGACCCTCGTGCATTTCGGGGAAGGAACATTGCCATAGGCTTTATGGAATAGAGTTTGGAGGTTTCTCTAAACACTGAACTATCATATGATTCAGTAATTTTTATTTCTGAATATGTAACCAAAGAAAATGAAATCAGTACATTGGATATTCTAAATGTCCATTGACGAATGAACGGATAAAGAAACTGCGCCACATCTTTATCTGTCCCTATAATTTTAGAATGAAGGGAGCCTGGGTTTTGCAACAACATGGGCGGATCTGGAGGATAGCGTGCTCGGTCCCCGAGCACAGTTGTGTCCGACGCATTGCGACCCCGTCAGCCGTAGCCCCCCAGGCTCCCCTGTCCAGGGGATTTCCCAGGCGAGAATCCTGGAGTGGGCTCCTCCTTCAGGCGCCTCCCGTCCCAGAGCCTGAGCCCGCGTGTCTTGTGTCTCCTGTTTTGCAAGCGGATTCTTTATCACAGTTGCCACCTGGTAAGCCCCTGGAGGACATTATCCGAAGCAAATGAGCCAGGCACAAAAAGACAAACACTGCAGGATCCCACTTACATGTGAAATCTCAAAAAGCCAAATTCATAGAAATAGTGAGTAGAGCAGGGACAGGGAGGTGTGGGAAACAGGGAGATATTGGTCGAAGTGTGTGAAGTTTCAGTTATGAAGGATGAATGAGTTTGAGAAACCCAAAGTGCTGCGTGGTGGTCACGGTTAACGGTTATATTATGTTGGAAGCTTGCTAAGAGAGTAGACCTCAGGCGACCTCCACACACACACACACACACACGATGATGTGAGAGGGCGGATTTGTTATTAGCGTGGATATAGTGCTCATTGCACTGTGTATGTGTGTGAAACACTGTGCTTTACTCCACGCCGGCTCAGTCATGTCTGACTCAGGGCAAAAATCACCCAGTGTTCCTGGGGTCTGTGGTTTAGAGAACAGACAGGAAAATAAACAACTGCAAATATATGTAAATTATTCAGCATTATAAATACTACAAAGCGAGGATTCTAGATTATGGATACTTGGAAGGGTATGGATTCTATAAGTGACTAGGGCAGGAGAGCCTGGCTAAAGGACAGTGCTTCTTGTTGAGCACATGTCTGAATACTTCAAGCACAGTATTATTTTTAGACACCACAAGGTGGCAAGATTTATCCAACAAAAGCATCTTTTCTTGTTATGCTGAAGTCGGACTGGGTTTTTAATGACTGTACACATATGCACACAAATAATTATATAGAAAAAATTTTAAATCATTCATGAACAATGTCATCAATTATATTTAATATGTTTATAGATGGAAATAATTCTTTTAAATTTCTATTAGAAGGCTATATTAATTCATGTCTGTTACTAAAAAGAGTCAAAATCCCTAAAGTATACAGAAGGAAAATAAAAACTCCATTCAACCTACTCCTTTACATTTAACCTGCTTCAGGTTCAACTGATGACCCAGAGGGATGGGATGAGGAGGGAGATGGGAGGGGGGTTCAGGATGGGGAACACATGTACACACCTGGCTGATTCATGTCAATGTATGGCAAAAACCACTACAATAGTGTAAAGTAATTAGCCTCCAATTAAAATAAATTAAAAAACATAACAAACAAAAAAAATCACCTTCTTTCATCTTTTTAAATAGACTAATATTTTTTTAAGGTTAAGTTTAATTTCAGGACAATATTTCTTGGAAAGTACAGAAGATAAATCCTTTTAACCATTTTTTTTCTTTTAAATTTGCCTGCAAAAGAGAGAGTATTATAATGTTGTTGTTCAGTCCCTCAGCCGTGTCTGGTTCTTTAGTGACCTCACAGCGAGCCTGCCAGGCTCCTCTGTCTATGGGATTGTCCAGGCAAGAATTCTGGGGTGAGCTGCCATTTCCCCTCCAGGGGATCTTCTGACCAAGGGATTGAACCCGTGTCTTCTGCATTGGCAGGCAGATTCTTTACCACTGAGCCCCTTGGGGAGCCTGGTGTTACAATCTTTGCTTAGTTACATTTCCGCGATTGATTACGTCATCTTTCTTGAAGGCAGGGACTACGCGTTTGTTTGCTTTTGATTTTAAAATCAGCAATGCCTATTTGTCTTACCATTCATACATCTCTAATATTCTTGTCAGAGCACTACTTGATAAAATTTATGGAATTAGATAGGAATTTCACATTACCAGAAAAGCTGCAATTTCTGTGATTTTATGCCATCTTCCCTAAAGGATAGGAAAGCACCTCAGTGTTCAAAATAAAGAAATCAAACAGTATTAACATTAATTCTAAAATTATATATCATCTATTTTAAACAAGGTTCTAAACACTTTATGTGTTTTAACTTATTTTGCAAATTATTCATAGAATGCTTAAATATAGTTGCTCTTTGCTATTTTTAAAAACAATTTTACTTCTTAGAGAAATGTATATCTTATACACTTTTTATTTTAGTTATCTGAGGTTTAAGCAAGTTTCCCACTGCTCTAGGCAGATTTTTATCTCTTTCAATTGTTTGAGGTTTGAGTGAGATAATATCCATAAAATTCTCAACCCTGTGCCTGGAATTCAGCAAGAACGTGCCATAGTAGCCATTCTTTTTATTAAGTATTGAGAGTGGATGACAGATGTGGAGGGAATCCTGAGTTCTTGGTGTTGACAGTGCTTTGCACATGTGTCTTTTTGAATCATGGTTTTCTCAGTTATATGTTCAGTCGTGGTGATTCTATTTTTAGAGGTTTTTTTTAAGGAATCTCCATACTGTTCTCCAAGTGGCTGTATCAACTTACATTCCCATCAACAATGCAAGAGAACTCCTGTTTCTCCACACCCTCTCCAGCATCTATTGTTTGTAGGTTTTTTGATGATGGCCATTCTGATCAGGGTAGATTGGCAGCTCATTGTAGCTTTGATTTGCCTTTCTCCTGTATGGATGTGAGAGTTGGACTATAAAGAAATTTGAGTGCAGAAGATTTGATGCTTTTGAACTGAAGACGACTCTTGAGAGTCCCTTGGACTGCAAGAAGATCCACCCAGTCCATCCTAAAGGAGATCAGTCCTGGCTGTGTTCATTGGAAGCGCTGACGTTGAAGCTGAAACTCCAATATTTTGGCCACCTGATACGAAGGACCAACTCATTTGAAAAGAGCCTGATGCTGGGAAAGATTGAAGGCAGGAGGAGAGGAGATGACAGAGAATGAGATGGTTGGATGGCATCACCGACTCACTGGACATGAGTTTAAGTAAACTCCGGGAGTTGGTGATA
Source organism: Capra hircus (assembly GCF_001704415.2). NCBI lineage: Eukaryota > Metazoa > Chordata > Mammalia > Artiodactyla > Bovidae > Capra > Capra hircus. The sequence goes on from NW_017216560.1 coordinate 9,776, forward strand.
GACAAGGAAGCCTGGTGTGCTGCAGCCTATGGGTTCGCAAAGAGTCGGACAAGACTGAGCAACTGAACAGAACTGAATTGAACTGAACTGAACTGAACAATTAGTGATGCTGAGCATCTTTTCCTGTGACACTTGGCCATCTGTGTGTCTTAGACTTTTGGCCAATTTTTTGATTGGTTGTTTGTTTTTAGATAGTGAGTTTCATGAGTTCTTTGTATATATTGGAAATGAATCCTTGTCAGTACCTTGTACGGAAGTGCACCTAATTGGGGATCACCATTACAAAGAACAGAGAGTGATTCATACTGTTTTTGCAAGATGGTGGGGGAATGCCAAATGTCTTAGGCTAATTTTGACTTGAATTATGTGGTGTGACTAGAAGCATGCAAGGTGGAGTAGCTTGCAAAAATATTGCAAGCCTCAAAGAACAGCATGCTCAAATCCAAGGAGAGGTGCTCATGGTGGAGACTTTTCCAGGTAATAAGACAGAGTTCTGGGGGTCTGCATCATTGAAAGCATGGTGGTGACGACTCGCAGAAGAGGTGACTGGGCAGGAAGGCTGTAATTTATGAGCCTTTTTGTGTCGTGTAGGGAAGTGTGAACTGTTATCTTGTCAAGTTCCAATACTGGTCTGAAGTTACTTAGAGGGACTGTGTTTACAGTCTGTTCATAAACAGAAACATTTTTCTTTAATTGAGGTTCTGTCTATAGAAGTGCAAATGACTCAGCCTTAATTTGCCCAGCCTTGTGCGGGGATCTCCTCTGGCTATGCAGCTCGGTTGGTAAAGAATCCACCTGCAATGCAGGAGACCCCGGTTCGAGTTCTGGGTCAGGAAGACCCGCTGGAGAAGGGACAGGCTACCCACTCCAGTATTCTCAGGCCTCCCTTGTGGCTCAGCTGGTGAAGAATTTGCCTGCAATGTGGGAGAGCTGGGTTCAATCCCTGGGTTGGGAGGATCCCCTGGAGAAGGAAAGGCTACCCACTCCAGCGTTCTGGCCTAGAGAGTTCCATGGACTAGTCTATAGGGTCATAAAGAGTCTGACACGGCTGAGCCACTTTCACTTTCCTCTATTATGCAGGAGTATTTCATAAATTTAAGAACACAGTCAGTTATTATGACCTTGTCCTTTTTCCTCTCCTTCCAAAAATGGCCCCTGTGCCTGACATAGTTACACTTAAGCAGCTTTGCCCTCTTGCATTCTCTGAGTATATTAATGTGACTTGCTTAGCCCAACAGGCTCCTCTGTCCATGGAATTCTCCAGCAAGAACACTGGAGCTTGTTGCCATTTCCTTCTCCAGGGGATCTTCCTAATCCACAAATAGAACCTGGATCTCCTGCCTTGGCAGGCAGATTCTTCATCATCTGAGCCACCAGGGAAGCCTCATTCTCTGGAGTGGTCCTTAGGGATTCTAGCGCACTGTGACGTTTTCTGCCCCTTTGCCTCAGTTCCCCTCCATCCTTTGCTTCAAGATTGGGCATGTGTGGATGGCACTGAGCGGGTGTTTAGATAGAGGAGGGCTCTCCTATCCCACCTGTAGTGGTGAAAGCCTCCAAGTCACACGATAGGAGTGACTCATAGGTTTTGCAGAGACTCTAACAGCACGTTGCCTGACCAAGTATTATTTCCTCCTTTTTCTTTCCAGGACTCAGATATGAATACTTGAATGCATCATCAAAAGGCATTTTTTAAAAATTGACAAAAAGGTTTTATATATTTAAGATGTATGACATGATACTTTGATATCCATATGCACTGGAAAATGATCGTCACAATTCAGCCAATTAACACATTCAGTACTTCATATAATTATCATTTTTTATGAGTGATAAGAGCACTGAAGATTTATTCTCAGCAAATTTCCAGTATATGATATACTTGTTTTCTACAGCACTTTTTAGAAATTATTTTTCATTGGAGGATGATTGCTTTACAGTGTTGTGTGTTTCTGCCATAAATGGACATGAAGCAGCCGTAGATATGCCTAAGTCCCCCGACTCTTGCACCTCCCTCTCACTTCCCCACACCATTCCACCTCCCCACCCCATCACGCCTCCTCACCCCATACCAGCCCATCCCTGTAGGTTGTCACAGAGCCCCACACCCCTTTAGCTTGTCACAGAGCCGCTGGTTGAGCTGCCAATGTCATACAGCAGGTTCCCACTGGCTATCTATTTTACATATGGTAATGCATATGGTAATGTGCTTCCGTACTCCCCTCTCAATTCACCCTGTCTCTCCTGCCCCCACAGTATCCACAGGTCTGTTCTCTGTGTCTCTGCTGCTGCCTGAAGAGATGCAGAGGAGCCTGGCGGGCTCCAGTGCATGGAGTCACAAAAAGCTGGACACGGCTGAGCGTCTGAGCACATAGGTTCATCCAGCACCATTTCTCTAGAGCCCATCAGTTCAGTCACTCAGTCATGTCCGACTCTGCAAACCCATGAATCGCAGCATGCCAGGCCTCCCTGTCCATCACCAACTCCCAGAGTTCACCCAAACTCATGTCCATCGAGTCAGTGATGACATCCAGCCATCTCATCCTTTGTCGTCCCCTTCTCCTCCTGACCCCAGTCCCTGCCAGCATCAGAGTCTTTTCCAGGGAGTCAACTCTGCGTTAGGTAGCAAAAGTATTGGAGTTTCAGCTTCAACATCAGTCTTTCCAATGAACACCCAGGGCTGATCTCCTTTAGAAGGTACTGATTGGATTCCTTGCAGTCACAGGGACTCTCAACAGTCTTCTCCAACACTAGAGTTCAAAAGCATGAATTTTTTGGCACTCAGCTTTCTTCACAGTCCAACTCTCAAATCCATAAATGACCACTAGAAAAAACCATAGCTTTGATTAGATGGACTTTGTTGGCAAAGTAATGTCTCTGCTCTTGAATATGCTATCTAGTTGCCATAATTTCCTTCCAAGGAGTAAGGTCTTTTAATTTCATGGCTGCAATCACCATCTGCAGTGATCTTGGAGCCCCCAAAATAAAGTCTGACACTCTTTCCACTGTTTCCCATCTATTTCCCATGAAGTGATGGACCAGATGCCATGATCTTTGTTTCCTGAATGTTGAGCTTTAGCAACTTTTCACTCTCCACTTCACTTTCATCAAGAGGCCTTTTTAGTTCCTCTTCACTTTCTGTCGTAAGAGTGGTGTCATCTGCATATCTGAGGTTATTGATATTTCTCCCAGCAATCTTGATTCCAGCTTGTGCTTCTTCCTGCCCAGCATTTCTCATGATGTACTCTGTATATAAGTTAAATAAGCAGGGTGACAATATTCAGCCTTGACACCACTTTTTCCTATTTGGAATGAGTCTGTTGTTCCATGTC